>NC_056733.1:170044322-170178774 GCF_019279795.1 Protopterus annectens
AGAAAAGCAAAACAAAAAATATTGAGAGAAAATCTATTTATTTTTCGCAGCCACAAAATAATTTATTTAATCAGACATTCACTTATCAAGGGAGTAGTTTGTGGTGTAAGAAATGATTAGACGAGGGGCAGGCTCTTAACAGAAATATATCTGCAGATTTTGTTTTCTGAAGAACAAGTGAAATTACCAGTGCACATTTAAAAGAATTAACTTAGAAAAGGCATGTAATGGGAATTAGATGATAAAGCATAACGAAACATTGTAGCTGGATGTATTGCAAACAGCAGGTAGTGAAGAGGGAGCAATGAGGCAATGTACTTAAAAAAGAGGACCCAAGATGGATACTCATTGATCATGTTAATTAACGCTTGCAATAGGTATGTTTGTAAGCTTGACAAGCAGTCTTGCCCTTCATTTAATCAAACTTGCAGAGTATGTGCTACAAGAGGACATTTCTATAAAATGCCTATATGGAAAATCAAGAATGTTCAAAAGATTTTTGCATTATTTAAATAGAAATATGAAAGTGAACTGTTTGGTAGTATTGTAGAAGTGAAAAGATTGGATACTATAAAGTTTGAAAATACATCTGAAGCAGTGAAATGTGAATGCATGGCTGAGTTCTAGCAAGGAAGTGCTGATAATTAACACAGGCGGTGCTCCATAGGCCAAACTACCACCATAACAGCTACAAACAAATGCAATCTGAGGGTCATTCTGCTCAACGCTAGAAGTCTAAATCTCAAAATGCACTCGCTCGAAGCACTCCTTAAAAATGGAGAACATCGGCATTTGTGCCATGACAGAGACCTGGTTCAAGGCAGCAGAAATCACCCTTGTACTACCAGCCTATATATAGCCTATATATAACACATTCCACACTTTTCGGCTCCAGAACTTGGACCGAAGCTCCAGAGGAGGTGGTGTTTCCATATTCATAAAGGATGTGCACACCTCTGGGACTGGTAGCCCAACATAACACATCTGAGATACTACAGGTGCAGCCAACATTGGGTAAGACAGCGATTCAGGTTGTAGGCTGCTATAGGTCCCCAACCATGTCCCAAGACTCACACTCCACTTTCCTAAGCACCCTGGAGAATATTAGGGTCCAACCTAATAGTCTCATACTGTGCAACTTTAGCTACCCCTCCATTAACTGGGAAAACTACTCGTGTACCAATACACTTCCCCAACGTTTTATGGAATTCATTAATTCCAGTACCCTGGACCAGCTTGTTCTTACCCCCATTAGAGGTAGCAACATCCTTGACCTGGTCATTACTAACATGGGCGACTGTTTTTGTACACCAATAGTCAACTCCTCCCTTTTTAGATCCGACCACAAACTAATCACCTTTGAAATGAACATCCCTTCCACCTCCCCCGCAAAGGTAACCACCATGAAAAACTTCTCCAAAGCTAACTTTGGGCTCCTAAAAACAGAGGAGTCTAACTTCACAGCACCCATGCAAATGGAGAATAGTTGCATGACCGCCATATCATACACCAATGCACTGTATGAACACGTACACAAATGCATGGATCTCGTCATACCCAATAGAACCAAAACACGCTCCTCCAAAAAAAGGAAGCCAATTTGGTGGTCCCCTGACATAAACAAACTCTACAACAGAAGGAGGAAACTGATGCGGAATAAAGTGAAGTCCCAAGACTAGAAAAATGCTCTTATCAGCCTCAACAAAAAGTTGAGATCCCTCATCAAATCCTCTAAAGTTAGCTATGAAAACAGTATTGCAGCAGATAGTAAAGACAACCACAAGGCCTTTTATAATTATGTAAAGAATCTCCACGACAATACCCAGATTTGCTCTGAGCTGCTGCACAATGTTACCTCCTATACTGAGCCAACAGATATTGCCAATATACTGGCCGACAGATTTCAGTGCCAACTTTACCCCTCTCCCCCCCAAAGGACCCGTCACAATACCAGTAGATTGCCAGGCACCCTGTATTACTACTGCACAGGTTAAAACAGTGCTGTCCAAGGCCAAGAGTACAGCTTCTTTGTGACCTGACAATATCCCTGGCTGTGTCCTGCATGAACTACAGAGTGAACTGGCACCTCACCAGTGTGCCTTGTTCAATCACAGCCTCACCTTAGGCTTTTTCCCTTACCGAATGGCGCACTGCTGCAGTCATCCCTCTCCACAAAGGAGGAGCAACTACAGAACCTGGGAACTGTCGCCCCATTAGCCTGCCGAGTCTGTTATGCAAAGCTATGGAATGCATCATCATGGACCTAATAAGCAAGGAGAGAGGGAATCTCCAAAGTCTGGATCCCACACAGTTTAGTTTTGTGAAGGGTAGATCATGCCTGCTCAACTTGTTCAACTTCTTTGAGTCAGTCACCAAAGCTGTGGATGAAGGCAAGGTGGTTCATACAGCCTACCTTGATCTGGCCAAGGCCTTTGATACCATTCCCCACTCAGTTATTATAGAAAAACTCACTAAGCTAGGTATCAACCCCTATATCACTAGGTGGGTTGCAAACTTGCTCACAGGTAGAACCCACAGTGTGAAAGTAGCTGACTCCAAGTCAGACTGCCGACCAGTCACAAGTGGAGTCACACAGGGTTCGGTCCCGGGTCCTCTCCTGTTTGGTATCAACTTCTCTTAAGTCCAGGCCAACGACTGACAAAGATTGCAGACAATTGCAAGTTGGGAGCTATTATTAACTCCCCAAGTGATGACATACTACAGAAAGACCTCACTGAGACCAACGACTGGTGTCAGAACCATAGCCTTAAGCTCAATGCCAAAATCATCCCCTTTGGGAAAAACCCAGTTCCCATGAATTACCACATCGATGGTAGTCCACTGAACACAGAAGGCGTTATAAGAAATCTGGGAACACAGGTTGACAGCAACCTTTCTTTTGACCATATTGCCACTGTGATCACAAAGTCCTTCTCTGTGACATTACTAAGGGTTTTGCATCCAGGAAGAAAGAGGTTATTGTCTCCCTCTACTCTTCCCTCATTAGGCCAATCATTAAGTACAGTGCCCCATTTGGCATGTACCTCACTAAACACCTGCAACAACTGGAGAGGCCGCAAAAGTACCTCACAAAGAGGATCCGAGGCTTTAAACACTTGTCCTATATGGACAAACTCAAAAAACTCCCAACTATTCTCTGTCTCATATCGTCTATGTAGATGCAATCTCTGCTTGACTTAGCCATGTCTGACCCAGCTCTGTTAGAAATGCTACATCTAAAGAAATCCCAATTCCTCTGCACCACACGCTTCAGAGACCTCAGCCTTATTACCACAATCAACAGAACATGCTGGAGGGACAGGTTCATAACCCAGAGACTGCCCATGCTATGGAATAGACTTCCCATACATGTCAAGCAGAGCACCTCACTAGCCCTCTTAAAGAGAAATCTTGATGAGTGGATGGGAAATAGAAAATTCACCCCAGGGATTACTCCAGTGGCTATACTTGACAGAGGCACTGGGAACTAAGGTCGGGTGTCATAATGCCAGGGTAATCCTGTGGGCTAGGCTTGTAAAGGCTCCAGGGGCATTAGCCTAGTACACACCTATGAACCTATGGAATGTGAAATTAAACACGACAGATGTACAAGGCTTAGTATCTTGTCAACAGTTATTTTAAATCAATGAGATTTGAATACCCTCGAGAACGGTATGCAAATAGTTACTCAGTTTTGGAAAATGGGTGCCACCATGAGGTCAAACACGGCTGTAACATCAGTACAGGAATAAAAAGTGCAAACTACTTTTCAAGTATTGCCATTAATGAAGGGTCAAATTATCTTAATATTTCCAGTTTTGTGTCTTATGAGAATCTAGAAGTGGTGAAATTACGTCACAGTATAAGAGCAAAGCCTCTGTGTTTAAAGAAGCACTCACAGATTACAGATACCTTAGGTACTTTTCATGCCATGCATGCTGCCCTGATTTGTTTGCAGGCTAGCAAAGTTTGCCATAAGAATATCAGTTACAAATAAAACCATATACATTGCCAATGATGTATACGCCTAGAAAAGTACCCATAGCACTCAAAATTAAAGCTGAATAGTAGCTGAAATGAATGATGAACTTGGAAATAATTAGAGTCAGTGAATTGGTAAATAGTATGGGGATGGCTGTAAAGAAGGAAAGTATTTGCATTTGTATTGACATGCAAGATATGAATAAAGTGATTAAAACATCAGTGGCTTACAAATGAAGAATTGTGCAAAAGTATGAAAAATGCAAAGTTTTTCTAGCTACTAGATACAGAGCAGGGTTTCTAGCAGATAAGACTAGATGGGCAAAGGTACAAATAATGTGTATCGAATATGTTATTAGGAAGGTACAGGTTCCTTAGACTTTTTTTTGTATTTCATCTGCATAAGAGGTTTTCCAAAGAGTTGTTGCTCAAGTACATGAAAGCTTGGAAGGTGTTGTAAAAGGAACCGTTTCTTTGTCTGGTACCAGCCACTAGAAGAGAAAGACAAGAAACTAGTAAAACTGTGGAATTGGTTAAGGTAGCATGATTTCAAGATAATTTAGAGAAAATGTAATTTGAGACTGACAAGTCTGAAATGTGAATTATACTCTGTCAGAGGGTTTGAAGCTTGGTCCAGAAAAAAATCTAAACAGTTGTGCAGATGCTGGAGCCTGAAGCGTAGAAAGCATTGCAGATATTTCTCTGAAGGATGCAGTATCCTGCAAAGTGTGTACTAAAATGTCTGAGAATTTAGTAAAGCGGTTTTGTGTGGTGTGTAGTCAGGAGTGTTTTAAATGTCGGGGAGCCTTTTCAGTGATTGATGTATGAGTTAGATATTAAAATAAGAACGTTTTGGTTGTAAGAAGTGTAAGCTTTACAGTATAACAGGAGAAGAAAGGCTGTACAAAATTAAGTTTAATGTTAATATTTTGTGATCATCGGTGGTTGAGGGTGAGCTGTCAAAACTGCACTGATTATATTATATTAAACATAAAATTAGAATACATGTTTAGATTAATGCTACTAACTTAAGTTATAAAGAAGTCTTTTATGTAAGCAAGTACTGTTTAAAATAAGACAAAATGATGAAAGCTGTGAAAAATGCTAAGATTTTTACATCTGTAAAGAGTTTTATTACCTTTTAGTCTTGAGTCAAGAAGAACTCTTTAGGATGTGCAGAGTACTGGTTTATTCCGTAAACAGTGCTGGGAGATTGCCTGGTAAGATTTTAAAATCAGTCTCAAAGAACAAAACAAAAATACTACATACATACCTTTTTTAATAATTTCATGCATGCAGCACTTTTGATGTTTTCTTTCAACGAATCGATGTATTTAAAAATGTCCTCACCCCTTATGATTCTGTCTTAGAGCTTCACGTGAACACTTGACAAATATACCTACATGGACCCACCCGGTCTAAAAATTTATCTTTTAACCTTGTAACATTTAGTACCAATGCACACTATTTTACATAAATCTGTTTACAAAGACTCATCCCCTAGCCTGAGAAGCCCACAGCGTACTGTTCATTAATCTGGTTTCAAAAGATTCCTGACACTTTTTTTCCCCTTTATTAGCATTCTGAAACTAGACTCTTTAAGAATAGTATAATATCATAACATCCTGTAATGCCTTCATCATTTCGCTTTCAGCTATTTGTCTGTACAAACATAGAGAGAGTGCAATTGTAAGACACTTGAAATGTAAAGCTACAACATATGTGGAAGTATATTTTCCATAATCATGCATCTATTTTTCATTTTTTTCTTTTGACATAAGCATGTTATAACATGTTGTTTGACTCATTTGTGAAGAAACTACAAGATCTGAAGTAGGAGATTCATTTGTCTGCAACCTGTGGGTTATGGATCCGATATCGGATCCGAACCGGCATGGTTTACCAGCTATGGATCCAAGCTCTCAGCTCCTCCCCTCACCCATAATGCCCTGCTCTACCCTCATGACCTCAGATCTCGTTTGCCGCGCATGGTGACCAGATTGTTTTTCCAGCTCTCCAGCTAAGTGTTAGTTTCAAGTATTTAAATTGTAAAATTTAAGATTTTTTTTGGTTATTTGTGTGAAAGTGTAGGTTTCCCCTTTGATATATTTACATTTTTTAGTGTTTAACCTAAAAGTTATATCCCTCCCCTCGCTGTTAGCGTAGTGTGTGTGTGTTGGGCCTGTGAGTGATTTTGTGTTTTCTTTAGTTACTTCTTTAGTTATAGTAACTACTGTTGTAGATTGGGATGTCTGAGCAACCCAAGTCTATTTTTTTCTAAATGCTCCGAGTGTGGCCATAAGCTTTCCCCAGCTGATGGCCACACTCGGTGTGTTAGATGCCTGGGGGTTGAACACCTCACATCTGGATGTTCCATTTGTGCAGGGTTCAACCCCAGGGCATTGAAGGAGCGGAGGTCCAAGCTTGTTTTGGCGGGCCTTTTACCACCGGACTCGGCTCCGACCTCCACTCCTTCGGGAGTAACCGTACCCACGGTTATTCCTTCTGCGGCTCCCCCTCCTCCTCCTGGGACTCAATCTCCCGTTTCTGGTTCGGAGGAGAGGGATGCTAAGAAAAGGGACCGGAGGGAGAAGCACCATAAGCGGCGGGCCGAGACCTCTGTTTCGGCCCCGCCAGCCAAGCGGGCTTCTCCCCCGGCTCCATTGTCAGCTCGGTCTCCTCCTCCTCGGCTCCGGTCTAAAGTGTGTTTTTCACCGGGACCTGAGGAGGAGGAGACCGATCCGCGAGGCTATCGAGGAGGCACTCTAGGCCTACCTCGGTAGCCTCGCCGAGATCTACGATAGCTCCGGATGCTGATCTGGACGGATGATGAGAAGGTTCATCCAGGCCCAGATGCAGATGGGAGTGCTCTTGCCTCCCCTCTGGGGAGCTCAACACCCTTTTCAAACCGATTGCTCCTTCTCCGACCCGCTACCCGGGTTCGGAGCAGTTGAGCCGAGCAGCCGAGCGGGGTGGGTCGGCGCCGATAGTACTTTGTACCGGATCCGACCCTGCCCTCGAGTGCATCGGATCCGTCCTCGGAGCCTGGATCCGAGCCTCGGATCTGGGGGGATCAGTGCTCCTTCGGCACCGTCTGTGTCGGAGCGCACTGTCCCTTCGGATCCGAGCGCTTCGGCGCCGGCTCCGATCCACTCTTCGGATCCGAGGGGGAGCCGATTGTCGGATCCTTTGGTCGAGGTCGGCTCCCCTTCGGCGTTTGATGTAGTGGAGAGGGCCCTGTTGAGGGTCTCCGGACCCCTGGCACTTGTTTCGGCTCCGTCCCGCGCTCCCTCTGCACTGGGTCAGGCTTCCACCATCCAGCCCTTGGGACAGCCCGCTTCTGTGCCCCAAGCTGCTCCCCTGGAACAGGTTGCTGCTTGCGAGGAGTCCTCTGACAGCCCCCCAGAGGATATTCCTCGCAAGCATACGTGCAAAAGGAGGCACATTGACTCCCCTGAGTCTCTCACGGAAGACACGGACTTGGAGGAAGGGGAAGGCTCCCCACGGTCACCCCCCGAGGATGTCTCATTTGGGGACATCATGGAAATGCTCCGTATAAGGGGGTGGTCTGCCCCAAGTCTTCCTCGGACGAGTCCGTGTTCTTGGAGGCATTTGAAGCGGGCCCGTCTACCTCTTGGGTGTCCCCTCCTGCCGACCCCCTGGTGGACCTCATTACCACCAGGGCGTGGAAGGAACCGGACACCGTGGAGCCAATCCCTAAGAGGCCCGATAGGATCCTCAGCCCACCGTCCGACCGTGCCCATTGGAGTAAGGGGCCTCCGGTAGATGCCATGTTGACGGCGGCGGCGGCCACCAAGAGGGAACTTGCTCAGGAGAGTCCCTCAGTCCATCCCCCGAGCAAGGAGTTTCGGATGATGGACCGCTTGGGGAAGCGGATGTTTAGTTCAGCGACCTTCTCGGTAAGGGCGCTGAACTACCTGGCACACGTCATTAGGATGCAGCGAGATCTCATTAAAGAATACGCTGCATCTCCCCCAGAGTCCATGTCGGAGGAGGACAAAATGCTGCACTCCACCCGCATGGCCACTCTTAGATCAGTTACTAATACCTCTATGTGGCTACTCTCCCATGCTATGGAAGGCGCCGCTAGAGCCGCAGGGGCAGGCCTAGTCACTAGACGTCAGGCCTGGCTCCGTCACTGCGATTTTTCTGAGCCCTTCAAAGCGTCATTTGCGAACGCCCCCTTTGATGGTTCTGCCCTCTTTGGCAAAACCGTTCGCGACACTTTGACCCAGAGCGAAGGACGGAAGACGCTGTCTGCCGTCGGAATCCGCTTCTCTGCACCCCAGAGGCCCTACTCTAGGAACCAAAAGGGTCAGAAGAAGATGTGGTTCCGGAAGTCGCAGCAATCCCAGCCTGCTCCAGACAACCAGTCCTTCCGTGGCAGAGGAGGACAGGGAGGACGCCGCCCTAGAGGCAGAGGGGCTCCCAGGAACTTCGGGTCCAGAGAACCTTTTCTGAACGGCCCGCGCAGCAACCCTGAGGGGTTGCCCGGCTGCTCCACTCTGGAGGCAGTCGGGGGACGTTTTTCGGGGCACCTAGCGGCTTGGGAGTCCATAACATCAGACCGCTGGGTTCTCCAAATCATATCCAGAGGATACCGCATCCCTTTTCGTCACTTACCAAAGTTGAAGTCCCTCCCAGACGTTCCACCCGGTCAACGGGAGGCCGCTTTGGCAGAAATTGGCCATCTGCTAAATAAAAGATCCATCCAGCCCGTCCCCCCAGACCAGATCGGATCAGGGTTCTACTCCAGGTTCTTTTTAGTGCCAAAAAAGACGGGGGAACTAAGACCAATTCTAGACCTTTCTCTCTTGAACCCGGCAGTCCCCAAGGAAAAATTCCGAATGGTCACTCTGCAATCTATTCTCCCCCTTCTGGGAGAAAATCACTGGATGTGTTCTATAGACCTCAAGATGCGTACTACCACATCCTGATGGACAGGCGCTCCAGGAGGTTCCTCCGCTTCCGGCTGGGAGCCAGTCACTACCAGTTCCGGGTCCTTCCCTTTGGTCTCACCACAGCCCCAGGGTGTTCACCAAAGTATTAGCAGTGGTAGCGGCCCACCTGAGGCTTCAGGGGGTGCAGGTCTTCCCCTACCTGGACGACTGGCTTCTTACCGCCCCAACAAGGCATCTACTACTATTGGCGCGAGACTCCTTTCTCCATCTTGCTCCTTTCTGGGCATTACAATAAATACAAAGAAATCCAACCTGGCCCACACAGCTCTTAGATTTTATAGGGGCCAGGTTAGACACAAGGAGTTTAAAAGCCTACCTCACTGCGGACAGAGTTCAAAATCTGCAGCTCCAGGTGCGGGCCATTCTCCACTCAAGTTCTGTTCCGGCGGAGTTGGTCCTGAGGGCTCTAGGGTCCATGGCGTCTGCTATAGCACTTCTTCCTCTTGCCAGGCTCAATATGCGCATCCTCCAGTGGACTCTCTTAGTACAATGGTCATACCTTGCTCTCCCTATGCATCATCCCATTGCGATCAGCAAGGCTTGCAAGCGGTCCCTCCTGTGGTGGCTTCACTCCCCAGATCTCCACGGGGGCCGCCCATTTTGTTCTTCTCCCCCCTCGCCACGGTGACCACGGACGCCTCCCGCCTCGGGTGGGGGGGGGCATTTTGCGGGCCGGACCGTCCAAGGCACGTGGAACGATTCAGAGACCTTACTGCATATCAACGTTCTAGAGATGAGAGCAGTGCTTTTAGCGTTGCTAGCACTTCAGGACTTTCTTCCCTTGGGAACAATTGCGATTCAATCGGACAACATGTCTGTTGTCTGGTACATCAACAAGCAAGGGGGAACAAGGTCTTACCCCCTTTGTCGAGAAGCCATGAGAGTTTGGGAATGGGCAATCTCCACCAACCGCTTTCTAATAGCAACGCACATTCCGGGTCGGTCCAACATCCTGGCGGACAAGCTCAGTCGCACCATTCTGACCCCTTACGAGTGGTCTCTCAATTTTCAAGTAGCGGAACGCATATTCGCACGGTGGGGAACTCCTTCATGCGATCTTTTGCCTCTCCCTCAAACACCAAGTGCGACAGTTTTTTCGCTCTGATACCCCTCCAGGAGGTTCTCCAAGAGGCAGCTCTGGTGCATGCTTGGCCACCCGGTCTTCTGTGCGCTTATCCACCCTTGCCTCTGATGCTCCAAGTTCTTCAGAAAGCCTCTCGGGTGGGTTGCAGAATGATTCTCATTGCTCCGTTTGGCCTCGACAGATCTGGTTCCCCTTCTAAGGTCTCACTCGGTGAATCCTCCTTGGATTCTAGATCCCATTCGGATCTGATATCCCACCCATCCTGCATATCTCCTCCGAACCTGGACAACCTGAAGCTGACCGCTTGGCTGCTCCAGTTCCACTCTTGATCAGGACTCCCGGTATTTCGTCACCTGTTAAGGCAATCCTGGTGGCAGCTCATAAACCGTCCACTAGGAAAGTCTACCGCAGCAAGTGGAAACGGTTTTCTTTGTGGGCGGAGCGGCAAGGCCTGAATCCCTTCACGGTTCCTCTCCCTTTAGTGCTTGACTTTCTAACCACTCTTTTTAACGATGGTGCCAGCAGTTCCACAGTCAAAGTACAACTGGCGGCAATTTCTCATTATCACATTGGTCATGACTCTAGTCCACTCATGTCAGCCAAGTTGTGTAAAATTTTCCTTAAAGGTACTTTCCTTCTCAGGCCCCTGTGAAACAAGCGGTTCCTCCTTGGGACCTCTCCTTAGTTCTCCAGGCCTTGACCGCCCCCCCCCCCCGAACCAGCGGCGTCGGTGGATCTCAAATTCTTGTCTTTCAAGACAGCCTTTTAGTAGCCATTACATCGGCCAAGAGAGTTTCAGAGCTCCAAGCATTATCAGCTAAACCTCCTTACTTGGTATTTCATCCGGACCGTGTTTACCTCAGGACCAACCCGTCCTTTCTTCCTAAAGTAGCTTCTGAAGCAAACATTAATCAATCCATTAACCTCCCTGTTTTCTTTCCTAAATATGAAAACAAAGGTGAATACAAGCTTCACTCCTTAGATGTTCACAGGCAACTTAGATTTTATCTAAACAGAATGGCTGGTCATAGGCAATCCGACCAGTTGTTTATTTCCTTTGCTAAATTTAATTTGGGCAAGCCAATTTCTAAAGTTTCTCTGTCTCGCTGGATTTCACAGTGTATCTTATTGGCTTATCAAGCTTCAGGAAGGCCCGCACCGGAGGGTGTACACGCCCATTCAACCCGGTCAGTATCTACCTCGGCAGCCTTTAAGGCTAGGATTCCTCTAGATGATATTTGTGCAGCAGCCACGTGGGCTTCATCTCATACTTTTATTTCCCACTATAAGTTGGATCTTGCATCTAGGGGTAGAGCATCATTTGGCTCAGCGGTGCTCGGAATATCCTTCCATGATGGCCGCCCAAGATTCAGGTAGCTGGGGACTCTGTCCCACAGGTTGCAGACAAATGAATCTCCTACTTCAGATTTAGAAGTTATGTACTCACCATAACGTTCCATCTGAGTAGGTGTATTCATTTGTCTGCAACCATCCCGCCCTCCTATCCCCCTGGCCTTTCAGTTTCCTGCATATTATGTGTTACCCTTTTCAGGGTGTTCTTGCTGTTGGCAAACTCGATCTGAGGTCATGAGGGTAGAGCAGGGCATTATGGGTGAGGGGAGGAGCTGAGAGCTTGGATCCATAGCTGGTAAACCATGCCAGTTCGGATCCGATATCGGATCCATAACCCACAGGTTGCAGACAAATGAATACACCTACTCAGATGGAACGTTATGGTGAGTACATAACTTCTAATTAATGTGCATTTTGTGAAGAATGAGACGTAATATTTTTCTGTAACAGTCCTCCCCAGTTGACACTATCACACAACGCAAACATTTTATCAAGTTAAGAAAAAATAAAATATAATTATGCTTCAGCATCATAGTATTCATCATTTATGGTGATTGAATTTTCATTTACCTTAAGTTCATTATCAGATAATTTTGTAAGTGGCATTGCACATGCAGATGAGGTTAAGCATTTTGTAATTACAGCCTTTAGAGCAGAAAATATTAAGTCAGTTAAAAGAATAATACCAATTATTGCAGTGATACCTTGTAATATACTAGTTGCCAGGTTACCAAGTACACTGCCCAACCATCCAAAAAGTGTCCACTGTTTAGATGTGCTGTCCAGGTCCTTGGCTGTCTGCGCCATAAAATTGGCCAACTTTCTTTTTGTTTATTGTGATAGTCACTAAAATAAGAACATGAACGACTTCCTATGAGAGCACATGACCCCTCATTTGTCAGCTAGTATTATGTTGAGTGCCAGCCGATTTTGTAATACCACAGTTAGAATTTGTCATTTTTCGATGTGATGTGAAGTATGTTTTTTTACCTTCTGAAGAATTTGAGCAAGCATAGTGATTTTGAGTATTGTCCTTTGCATTCCATACACAGGAGTAAAGACTAAAAATACTTGCTCTGCCCAGTGAATTGCCTGCTTATTTCTCAGTCTACCTGTTGGAGGGTTCTCAATATGTTGAATAGCAGGAGTAGTATAACCAACAAAACAACATCCAGACCAGTTTGTAGGCAACCAGAGGTAGGCACGATCACCGCAAATTTAGTAGCAGTCCTCTGTCATGCCCATTCCATGGCCCCAGTTATTGCTTTCTAAGTGTAAAGAGTTCAGCACACATTTTATCTAGTGTCATTGCATTTTTCTGGTTCCCGCTGGTACAGTTCCATTTTTTTGCAGAGCATGTGTCTCCATGATTTGTGGTTGCATGCTGAAGAGCGACAACCTTTGAAAACTCAGTTACATTACTACAAGTTAGATTTATGTCAGTGAGATACTTTTCATATGTCACCTGTGATGCAGGGAGTGGAATATTGGGAATCCCTACCTTAGAATGATGAGGTATATGTGAACACACCCAACAGTTTGTCACACAAGTCCACAGTATGTTGCTGAAGAACCAACTGGAAACTATTTTCTCTTGACCAGTTTATAAAAGGAAACAGCAACACAAACAAAGCAAAAGTACCTGCTGTCACTGGATTCATCATGGACTGCTGTCTGAGGTGATTTTCTTCCTTTTAATCCTTTAGTGGGGCAGATGATTTGTCCTTCACTGACAAAGATGAATTGTTTGGGGCCCCAACACGGCATGTCTCTTTACAGTATGGAGAATGGATCCACGTTGGTAGTCCTGCACAGCAGATGGCAGTAAAAGTTGTGAGCAGTACCTGGAAAGGGCTTTCTCTGGAAAGTTTTAACATAAACCCAGTCACGCAGTTGGTGACAGGGCTGGTCAGGAGGTTGAAGAAGAGCTTTTCATAGAGTTCAGTCATACTGCTGCATGAAATGAACAAGTTTTGTCCGGTAAGACAATATGACATTATCCATTAGAGTTAATTATTCATTTGACAGAGGAGGAATAGCTGGAAGGGCCATGGGTCTCCCCATTAATATCTCATAGGGATTCAATCTCCTTGTATTTAATGTACTCCTCATAAACATTAGGGGTAAGGGAAATGCCTCTGACCATTTAAGGATTGTCTCAGCACAAATCTTTGAAATCTTATGTTAAGGGTCCTGTTAAGTCTCTACTAATTCAGATGACTGTGGATGGTTGAAACAGTGAATACTCAACTTTGTATTAAAAATCTTGCATAGTTCTCTAATCAGGAAATTGATAAAATGAGTTCTCTGGTCAATATTGATAGTTCAAGATCTATCAAATTTAGGTATAAATTTGAATACAAGTTTTTTAACATCTTTTACAGAATCAGCTTTGTAACATGGGTATGTTTCCACCCATGCAGGAAATATGCAAACCACCACCAATATAAATTGTAAATTATGGACCTTTGGCATCTGGACAAAGTCCAGCTGCACATTTACAAAAGGTCCCCAAGGTGGTGGTAAGCTCACAGCCCTAATGTTTGCATTTTTGCTAACATTATGTTGTAGGCATACTGTACAATTATTAACATACTGAAGTATCAAACAGGCATGCCAGCTTTGAGTAATTTGATTAAATAAAGCTGTCGTACCTGCATGGGCTGGTAAGTGATATGCCCTTATCAGGTAAGGTAGCAAGGAGGCAGGCCACAAGTTGGCTGTCCGGATGGGGCCATATCCCATTAATGAATTTACTGCATGTGTCTTTAAGCCACCTCTGAACTTCTCCTGTCATGCTTCAGCTTGGAAAGCTGATACTTTCTTAAATTAAAAATCATTGTCACTGTTAAAGTCTTGCAATAACATTACATGAAATTTTTCACAAATTCCTTTTACAACTTGCTTAGCAGCTTGATTTGCCAAATTATTTCTCTTTGAAACAATATCTATACCCCTTTGATGGGGACTAAATTTAACTACTGCTAGTTCTTTAGGTAACAAAAGAGAAGCTAATAAAGTATTTACAAAAAGTAATTTTTCATCTGAGTTTCTGCTGAAGTTAAAAATCCTCTCTGCTTCCAAAGTTATGTACTACACCAAAAGCATAGTAACCATTGCTGTAGACTTTGGCAACTTTGCCTTTGGTTAACTCACAAGCCCTTTGTAAAGCCACTAACTCAGCTACCTGGGCAGACTTTATGCCCTCTAGTCTGTATTGAAGCAAATTGTCATTATTGGTGCAAACAGATATTTCTGTGATCAGATTTTCATTTCAGTCTCTTCCACAGGAACCATCCACCAATAGGTCCAGTTCAGTGTTGGGTATAGGAGTGTCCTTTAAGTCATTCCTAGGAGGAAACAGATAATTAGTCTCACACACACAATCAAGCTTTTCACCATCCTCAGGAGTAGGTAGCAAAGATGCAGGATTTAGAACAGGACAGTGTATGAGAAAAAGGGATGCTTCAGAAAGAAGTGTAAGTTCATATTTAGTTAAATGTGCAGTCTAGACAGGGTTGAGTTTTTATTTTAAGTGAGATGATACAAAATGAGGGATGACTGCTGTGTAAGGTCATGCCCGAGCACCAGTGATTGTACAAGTTTGACTAGAATGGCAGCAGCAGCCACCACCCTTAAACATGGTGGAAATTCCTTTACAGCAGAATCAATTGTTGTACTATACTAAGCTAAGGGACAATAGTTGTCCCCACATTTCTGTGCAAGCACTCCCTGAGCAAATCTGTTTCTTTCATGACAAAATAAAATGAAAGTCTTTCTGTAATCCGGTAACCCTAAAGCTGGGGCAGTAGCTAATGCTTGCTTTAAATTCTGAAATGAATTTTCCTCTTCACTGTCCCAAGGGAGGGGCTGTGGTGTATCCTATTTTAAAAGATATGTCAAAAGTTTAGCAATTTCAGAATAGTTAGAAATCCGCTGTCTGCAATATCCTGTCATAGTTTAGAAAGATCTAAGCTGATACTGAATAGTTGGAAATGGGGCTTTAACTATTGCCTCAATACAAGATGGTAACATCTGCCTGCTACCCTGAGATATTAAATGACCAAGATAACGTACCTGATATGACCATAGCTGTAATTTTTCTCTTGACACTTGTGTCCTTTTTTACAAGAGTAGTTAAAATATGTAGGGTATCCTGCTGATACTGCTGCAAAGAATCATATGCTATAATTAGCCTGAACAAGCAAATAAGAGCACTAGCGAAGTCCTCCAAAGCAAACTTTGTGTCCAAACTAGCCACATCTACTAAAGGCAATCATAAGGTCTTCTTCACATATGTCTGCAGTCTCAAGGGAAGCGCCCAGATCTGCCCGGAACTAGTGGTCAAGGACACCACATGCACAAATGCTGTAGATATAGCCAACCTGATGGCAGACAGGTTCAGTGAAAACTTTACCCCTCTGTTCCCCCATCAGTAAAGCAGGACATCCCCAGTACCTGCCCCCTCTCCTTATCTCTAGAGAGCAAGTCATCACTGCCCTTTCAAAGGCAAAAAATACAGCCTCCATGGGACCCGATAACATCCCAGGCTGCATCCTACATGAACTCAGGCAGGAACTTGCAGCACTATTAGGGGCAGGTCTGTTCAATCAAAGCCTGAGTACCGGCTTTGTCCCAGCTGAGTGGAGGACAACTACTGTTATCTCTTTGCACAAAGTTGGAGCATCCACTGATCCAGGAAATTATAGACCCATCAGCCTAACTAGCCTGATTATCATGGACCTCATTACCAAGGACATTGGCAACTTCCAGATACTCGATCCCACACAGTTTGGTTTCATCAAGGAGAGGTCATGCCTGTTAAATTTGGTCGACTTCTTTGAGCCCGTCACCAAGGCCATGCACAAGGGGAAGACTGTGCACACCGCCTACCTTGACCTGGCTTCGATACTATTCCCCACTCAGGTATAATAAATAAACTCTCTCGACTAGGCATCAATCCATATGTTACCAGATGGGTAGCAAACTGGCTCACTGATAGAACCCACCTAATCAAAATAGGGGAAGCCACCTCAAGCAGTAGACCCTGTACCCCAGGGATCAGTTTTGGGGCCTCTGCTGTTTGGCATATATTTTTCTGAGGTGCAGGCCAAAACCAGTGGGATATGGCTGACCAGGTTTGCAGATAACTGCAAGCCGTGTGCTGTCATCAATTCCCGTAGTGATGTGGGCATCCTCCAAGAGGGTCTCACCCAAACAAATGACTGCTGCCAGAAACATGGCCTCAAACTGAATGCCAAAAAATGCAGTATCATCCCCTCTGGGGAGAGTGATGTCCCCACAAATTAACACATTGATAATAAGGTCCTAAGCACGCAATCAGTTGTGAGGGACTTGGGCACCCAGGTAAATAGCAGACTGACTTTTGACCACCATATTTCCTCCATTGTACGGTAAGCTTTTTACATGGCCCACCTTATTAGTAAGGGTATCTCATCCAGGGACAAGGTGGTCATAACATCCCTGAAATCTTCCCTTGTAAGACACATTGAGTACAATGCCCCTTTTGGCATATACCTCACAAAGCACATGCAGCAGCTGGAGAGACCACAGAGGTTCCTTAGCAGGAGAATCCTGGGCCTCAAACATCTACCTTACACAGATAGGCTAAAGGCCCTGTCCCTCTACTCAGTCTCCTACCGACTCCTCTGAGGTGACCTGTGTCTAGCATAAAAAGCAATCTCAGACCCCGCCTTGATGGGACTGCTGCATATCCGCAAGTCAAGCTGCACTCAAGTAACCCGCACGTGCGACCTCAACCTGGTCTGTGACATCAATAGGATTTGTTGACGGGACAGATTTGTGTCCCAGAGACTCCTCCTTTTGTGGAATAGACTCCCACTCTACGTCAAGCAGAGTACCTCATTAAGCCTTTTGACCGCAATCGGGATAATTGGATGGGGAACAGAAAATTCTCCCCTGGGATTCTACCTGTGTCCCTGCTGTACAGTGGCATAGGGTGCTAACTTGTTGGAATATGGGCTAAATTCTTGGCTACGCTTGTAAGGGCCTCAAAGCCAAAGTAAATCATCTACATATTGTACTAATACAGACCCACCTAGAAATATCACATCTTCCAAATTTTTTTAAGAATTTGAGAAAGTAATGAAGGAGATTTGGTGTATCCTTGTGGCAACTGTGTCCATATATACTGCTGTCCCTGATAAGTAAAAGCAAACAGAAATTGACTTTCAGGATAGATATGTATTGAAAAGAATGCTAAACACAGCTCTGTCACAGAAAAATATATTGCTGTAGGTGGTATGCATGTCAGTATTGTTGCTGAATTTGGAACCACAGTAAAAGTTGGTAATACTGCATTGTTTACAGCCCTCAAATCTTGCACGAATCTATAAGCATTAAAAGGGCTATTATCAGGCACTATTACTCCTTGTTGTATCAATGACTAAGTTGCAGGTTTGATTCCCTGCTCTGCTTCTGGTTTTAGTGGATACTGTGGAACTCTAAGGAGAGGTTTAGATGGATTCAGTTTTATTTTTACTGGTTCTGCAGATTTTAATATACCTGCTTCATTAGCATGTTTAGCCCATAAGTTGGGATGCAGTTTTTCGGCTGTCTGTATGCCTTCAAATGGCTGTTCCTCAGCTTCTACCAAGACTGCTAGTACTTCCCTCTCTGATTCTGTTTGACATCCAAGTGCACTCTTTTTGGTGTATAGTAAATAGTACAACCCCTGGAAAATTTACCATTGCAATAGAACTTAAAAGAAAAGAATGCCTTTCTTCATTATGCCCTAAAGAAATGTGTGTAGGTTTTGAAACAGTATACGTAACAGTAGCATTTGTTACTCCAACTGGCTTTGCTTTATGTTTTTTGATACCTGTATCTGACTGCCTGAGGTAACTTTTAATACAGACCTAGTGGCTCCAGTGTCCACCAGGAAAGGAATATTCTTTGAATTTATTTTTTACCTTAACATAGGGTCCCTTTTGATCTGTTAGCACCAAAGGATCAAGATTTAGTTCTGTTTTATTACTCTGACATAGTCCTGAAGGAAATACAACATTGTTGTAATTTGGCTCCCATTCAGTGCAGGTATCTTTGACTCTTGGCATGTGCTTGTGTGGGCATTCTCCTCTCTAATGTCCTGCTTCACCACAATTGACACGAGATTCATCAGATGAGGCAGGAGGGGCACTGCCAGCTTGTTGCCAACCACCTGCACCTTGTTCCCCTCGACCAGCACTCTTACTAAATCCCCTAGCAATTCCTCTCCCCCTTCCCCTGCCTCTGCTCTGTCCCTTTGGGGCTTCTAGCTGTCTTATTTGAAAAGTTAATGGCTTATCCTCAGTATCATTTCTCCATTTTTCCTGATACTCAGTACAGTGATTTGCAGCAGCACTTAATAAGAACTCCAAGTCCTTTCCCTGCCAGTCTCTAAGCACTTATTTTATTTAATTTTGTACAGGGGCTTGCAAACCCTGCACAAAAGCAGCTGTAATAGCTGACTTAGCTTGTTCTTCTTGGTCTGGTATTCCTGAATGTCTAGCAAACGCTACTTTGAGATGACACAGATAATCTGCAGGGGCTTCCCCTTTATTTGGTTAAATACCTGTTTATTAGACCAGTCTGTCTTAACTTGACACACTTATGTAATTTTATTTAACAACCCTATCCTTTTGTCTATTAGTGCACTCCCTGTGAGAGTAAAATCTGTTATTTTAGCCTTCTCAAGTAACTGTCCTCTTATTTCAGCTGAAGTAACTACCCGAAGCAGCTGGTTTAAATCTCTGAAAGTAGGGTTGTAACATTCTGTTATAGTTTTTAATTTCTGTTTAAACCATAGTGGATCTTCTGTAATATTTGGAAAATGTTCAGACGTAATTTGCAGATCCGCAGGGGTCCAAGGGTGATGAACAAGTTCTCAGTAGTTAGCCCCCCAATTTTTTCTAACAGGTGCCAAAAGATCTGTTCCAGAGGCAATAACCTCTTGCGTTACCCTATCATATCAGCATGTGTGATGAGCGACAGGAGTGTCAAATACTAGTGCTCCTTTTGGAGAGATAGAAGCTTGTTGAAAATTATACAAAGAAGAAGAAAAAGAAGAAGAAACAACCCCCTCGACTGCAGATGCCTGTTCTGAAGATGAGGGTTGAACAGGGGGACTGGGTTGAGATGTTAACAGTACCACACTGACCTGGCATCCAGGGGACTGTTGTCCGAAATGCAGGGGTCTGAGAAACAGCAGACTCTTGTACAGGAGCCACCTGTACCGGTACATATGGGCATGGGGGTGCAGTAGCTACTGGAGGATTGTCATCCTCTTCAGAAGTCTCTTTTTGGCCTTCGCCAGTTTCTTCCAAACCTGCCAAGACAGGATAAAGGTATCCCTTTTTACTGGTCTTTACTGCCTTCTTGACCTCTTTTGCCTGTTGTAGCAACTTCTTATTAGCATCCTGTAATTCCCTTAATACTGACTCCTTTTCCATTTTGCTTTAGTATACCAAGAATAAAATACTGCCATTTGTTCTCCACTTACATTGTTTTTTCTTTTTTTCCAAAATACTCTTCAATTTCACTGTTCCGCAGTGGTACAGCGGTAGCGTTGTTACCTCATAGCGTTGTTACCTCACAGCAAGAGGTTCTCCCGTTCGATTCTCAGCTTGGCTTGGGAGTGCCTTCTGTGTGGCGTCTGCATGTCCTCCCCGCGGTTGGGTAGCATTCAAAATGCATGCGTGCGTAAATGGGCGTGCCTTCATTGAAGGTTGAGCGTTGAGCTGGCACCTCGGTGTTTCGTAAAAAAAAAAAAATCTACTGCCAATCATTAGCGGACCGGAGTTCTGCTGTGGCGACCCCTTACCAGGAAAAAGCCGAAAGACAAACAATAGCAACAACAACTCTTCAATTTCAGTAATTTATGTAGTTTTCCATCTAATGGAAATACTTCAACAGGGCACTTTTTAGTAAGCTGGAAACCACTCATTCAAATACTTGCAACTCTGTTTTCCATAATTGTGATATATAAAATCTACTGCTATTTCATTTACAGAGATTTGATCCTGCTTGCTTAACTTTGTTCCTGTTTTCCCTAGTAAGACTTGCCTTGTTGATCATGGATCCTGTTAATTCAGAAAAAAAAATGATTACATCAATTCACACACCATTCATGGAGGGAAGGGTGGGGATTCTGTCATTGTGCATTGACAGATGAAAGGTTTTGATCAGCCTTTTCCCATAGCACCCCCTTGCTTTCATCCCATCATGAGCTCAAAATTTACAGCTCCAGCATTGTAATCTGGATAACAGGGCGGATAGATACTTTGTCCAGAACTGATCCTCTTTCGGACCCTCTAAGGGTACTTTCACACAGTTGCACTTACGTCTCAATGTGCTGTGGGCTCATGACCTTGATTTGCCAGCAGACACAGCTATGTCCCAGCATGCTGTAGGCTTGTGAACTTGATTTACCAACACACACACACCTATGTCCTAACATGGTAAAGGCTCATGAACTTGATTTAGCTTTAACATTTTTTTCTCTCTCATCTCACTTGTACATTAAACACAAAACATCTCTCATGCCTCTTAGCTTTTAGTCTTGAGGGTACTGCTCTTAACACAAGATGTCTCCTTGTCTTAATTTTCCCTTTTTCTTTTATGCACATACACATTAATAAACTTTTCCTTATCTCCTGTGGGGTCCTTCCGCTATTAGCTTACACATATCTAACAAGCAAACTCAGCCATTTGACAGAAGTTAGTCACTCATTCCACTCTTTTTAACTACAGTTATCTAAGAGAGAAAAAAAAATTCCAAAATCTATTTTCCCCATTTAGTCTAGCAGCAGTTTGCACAGGTATCTGCGTCTCTGACTGTCCCATACAAAACAGCGTGGAATTCAAAGAAGAACTTTCATGCTGGGCCCTTGTAATTTATTCCACATTGCCCTACAGCAATACCAAAGTTTAGAATCCAAGTCTTAAGGCACCAAATGTTAAAGTTCACCAGTAAATAGAGCTTTACCTTTTAGTCTTGAGTCAATAATAACACTTCAGGGTGTGCAAAGTACTGGTTTATTTGACAAACAATGCTGAGAGACTGCCTGCCAAGATTTTCAAATCAATGTCAAAGAACAAAGGAAAACACTACATATATACATTTTCTTATTAATTTCATGTATGCAGAACTTTGACATTACATTACTTTCAGCGAATCAGTGTATTTAAATATGTCCTCATCCCTTGTGATTTTGCCATAGAGCTTCAGGTGAACACTTGACAAATATGCCTTTTTAAAACATAGGCCACTATCTTTTAACCTTATAACATTTAGTACCAGTACACACTGTCTTACAGACATCTTTACAAAGACTCATCCCCCAGCCTGAGAAGGCCAGAGCTTATGGTTAATAAATCTTGTTTCAAATGATTCCTGGCATATTGTTTTTCTTTATTAGCATTCTGAAACTAGACTCTTTAAACATAGTGTAACATCACAACACCCCTTAACTCCTTCAGCACTTACTTCGCCTTCATCTGTTTGTCAGTACAAACAGAGTGCAGTTGTAAGACACTTGAAATATAAAGCTACAACTTGTGCGAAACTATGTTTTGTATAATCCTGCATCAATTTTTAATTTTTGTATTTTGACATAAACATATAACATTTTATTTGAGTCCTTTGTAAAAAAACTACAAGTTAATATGCATTCTCTGAAGAATAATCATGAGACATAATATTTTTCTGTAACAGAAGATACAGGTTCCTTAGACTTTTGTGGTATTTCATTTGTACAAGAGGTTTTCCAAAGAGTTGTTGCCCATGTACTTAAGGCTTGGAAGGTGTTGTAAACATAATTGATTGTCTTTATCTGGTACCAGCCACTGGAAGAGAAAGACAAGAAACTTAATAAAACTGTGGAATTGGTTAAGATAGTGTAATTTCAAGCTAATTTAGAGAAAATGTAATTTGAGAGTGACAAGTCTGAAAATGTGAATTATATTCCAAAGTCAGAGGGTTTGAAGCCTGATCCCCAAAAAAAATCTGAACAGTTGTGCAGATGCTGGAGCCTGAATCTTAGAAAGCATTGCTGATATTTCTGTAAAGGTTACAGTTGCAAAGTGTGTACTAAAACATGTTTGAGATTTTAGTAAAGCAGTTTTGTGTGGTGTTTAGTCAATTATATGTAAGGGAGCCTTTTCAGTGATTGTTGTATGTGTTAAATATATTAAAATAAGAATTTTTTAGTTGTAAGAAATGTAAGATTTACAGTATAACAACAGAAGGAAGACTGGACAAAGTTAAGCTTAATGTTAATATTCTGTGATCTTTGGTGGTTGTGGGTGAAGTGTAAAACTGTTATGTTAGATGTAAAATGAGGATAAATGTTTAGATTAATGCCATTATCTTAAGTTATAAAGAAGTGATTTTTGTAAGCAAGTAGTGTTTAAAACTAAGACAAACGATGAAAGCTATAAAAAATGCTAAGATTCTTACAGCTGCAAATATGTTAGCTTGTTTTTTCCATTAGCAAGTGTTCAGTGGGCATCAAGAAATCTGCAGCTGAATGCAGCAATACATTTTAGTGAGGGAAATTGACAATGATTCATTGCTGAGTACTTTTCCATGGAGACCAGTTGTCTGCATTTGCAAGTAATTAATCTCAGTGGTTCTGAGCATTCTTTGTTAAAGGAAATGCTAAATCTAAAGGTGCAATGGCAAGCAGTTCAGTGAAAAAGTTTGAAATTATAGGACGTGAACAAGAGATGGCAACCTCCCTAGCAGCCTTAATAATTTAATTAATTTAATAATAACCATGTACACTTGTTTTATTTGAAGGTAGCTAGCGCAGTTTTTCTTGGGGCTTAAAGTTTGCATTCTGAAAGTATACAAGCTGTTTCCCACATCTGGGTGGGGAGTCGAGATAAGAAAAAATAGACAGCAGTCAGTTTACTTAGGGACACAATCTGTAACGTGCACTTTAGCATGGATAACCTTAATTTTAGGTTAGGTAATATCTATGGGTCCATCTGTTGATTTGGGGCAGTTGTTCCCCTACAGTTTTATGTGTTTGTTCTAAATTAATAGGAAATAGGGGAATTTTTAAAAATATATTTAGCTTTTTGTTTGAGGGGGTTCATTAAAACTAAAAATCTTGAAAAACATGGCATAGGTTCAAATGGAGATGAGAAGAAACTGTATAAAAAACAGCCTACCAAATATTAGTGGGTGCAAAACACAAAAGTTGGAAATACATATTCAACAACTGTCATGTGTAATAGGTGGGAACAGCTTGCTATCATGATGGCTGTGTTATCCATAATATTTTGGAACGTAGATGGCCATACAGATGTAGTCAGAAAATAGAGAGTTGTTGTTGTTGTCTTTCGGCTTTTCCCGGTTAGGGGTCGCCACAGCGGAACTCTAATCTGCTAATGATTGGCAGTAGATTTTCACGGTGCCGAGTTGCGAGCTCGACGCCCAACCTTCAATGAAGGCACACCCATTCACACATGTCTTTCGGAATGCCACTCGACCCGCGGGGAAGACATGCAGACTCCACACAGAAGGCACTCCCCGCACACTAGCTGAGAATCGAATGGGAGAACCTCTTGCTGTGAGGCGAATTATATTAAGAAATGCAGAGTAAAAATAGCAGTGCTGCAAGAGATGCATTTGGGAGAGAAATGAACTTGTGCATTTGACAAAGAAAGAATTTCAGGATGGATATTCAGCAGAATATCAGGGACAAAGAAAAAAAGGGAACAACTGTACTGTAATTGTTGTAGAGGCTCCAATAGTAATAGAAGAGGGAAAAAAGACAATAATGGTAGATTTGTGGTAGTAAGGGGCCATTGGCAAGGTTGGAGTATTACACTGGCATGCATCTATATTCCATCAAAACTGTTACAGAGCTTATGAAAATTTGGGGAGAAATATTCAGCTTTCAGCAGACAGTATTATAGGTGGGGACTGGAACTTGTTTTGCAATAGTTATGATGTGTCAGGGGAACCTAGAAGGTAGATTTCTGAAGAAATTTGTAAAAATACTTGGTACGGAAGATGTAAATCCAGTAGTAGGAACTCTGATAGAATTTACATATCATTCCCCAAGGTACAATAACTGGGCTAGACTAGAGAGAAATTATATTTCACAGGAACATTTGCATTTAATTGAAAACTTTGACACACATACAATAACTGTTTCTGATTGTACACCAATAAAAATTAAGACATTAATTAAGGGTAATGAAATAAAAATGAGACACTTGGTGCTTTCCTGTGTACTTGTTGAGGTGAAGTTAAGGAATGGGTTGTGGAAATTATTTGAGAGTTATTAGGGAAGATAGAAGTATCGTCAGAACTTATAGCTAGTGAGTGAGTAAAATGAAAATGGAGTTTAAGAACATTAGGAAAAGAAAACATGTTATAGGTTCATAGGGGTTTACTAGGCTAAGAACCACAAGTTTTATCATTATGTTTTGATCACTGAGGAAGGCTGAAAAGCCAAAACCGGTTTAATTTTTTTGTCGTGTGTATGTGTATATATGTGTGTATATATATATATATATATATATATATATATATATATATATATATATATATATATATAATATATATATGATTTGTACTGGCTCTTTGTTTAGTTTGATTTAGTACCTTTTTAAGTCTAGTCATGGATCCCAAATCTCTGACAAGTTTTGGTACCCTTGGTAAGTGTAAGCAGGGGCTTGGGAGATGAACTATTTACAAGCAGGGGCCTGGGAGATGAACCATTTAGGAGATTGTCTCTGACCATTAAAGACATAGGTGCCAAACCAGGGATGAATTTCCTGTGTTGCCCATCGAGTTGTCCAAGTTGCAGTTGAATTGGGTTAGGGAGGAACTCTGGTTCACATGGATAAGGAGCCTGTTCCATTGATGGGGTATTCCATGGGATACATACCTCTCTCTCCAGCAGGTCCCATTTATGTCACAGGTTTAAGTCTTTAGAATGGGTAATTCTAGTACTGTTTTTTTTGTGGATATGCAGGAGGTCCAAGTGTATGCTGGGCATAGATCTCCCCTCAACCGTCTGTAGGAGACAGAATACAGGGATAGGACCTTGAGGCAGTGTGCATAGGACATTTTACTTATGCCCTGTATTCTTGTGGACATTCCAGTTGTTGGGTATGCCTGGTTAGGTACATACCTAAAGGGGCATTGTACTCAGTGACAGGTCTGATGAATGCCAAATACAGTGGAACAGTGACTTCCTTGGAACGAGATGCTATACCTTTGTTTATAATTTGTACAGCATAGGATGATTTCCTCACTATTGTAGACATGTGATGGTCAAAGGCTAGATTACTGTCCACGTGTCCCCTTAAGTACCTAACTACTAGGTCAACTCTAAAGGGTGTGTTGTCAGTGATAGTTAACCAGGAGGGGTGACTTCCTGAAGCGTACTGTTAAGCATTTCTTGTCATTTACTTTTAGTCCATGACTCCGACACCAGTTGTTTGCACGTGTCGGCCCTTCCTGGAGAACATTTTATCAATGTGGGATTCAGTGACAGCTCCTAATTTGCATTCATCTGCAGATGTAGTCAGCCAGAGACCATTGACATTGGCTTTGACTTCAAAGAAATAAATGCCAAAAAGGAGCGGTCCAAGGACCGATCCTTTAGAGATTCCATTTGTGACTGGCCTCGTTGTAGAGGTAGACTCCCAAATTCTAACTTCCTGGGCCCTATCTGCGAGCCGTTTGGCTATCTTCCAGGTGATAAATGGATTTGTACCTAACGTCTTGAGTTTATCAATGATGCTTGAGTGGAGAATTGTGTCAAATGCCATGGCCAGGTCAAGGTAGCCAATGTGAACCATTTTACCCTCATCCATTGCTTTGGTGACCTTCTCAAAGAAGTCCATCAGATTGAGTAGGCATAACCTGCCCTTGACAAAACCAAGCAAGGTTGGGTCCAGTTTCTGGAGGTTTACTATATCATGGTTGATCATTTCCATGGTAATTCTTTCCATGGCTTTGCATACAAGACTAGTGAGACTTGTGCGTCTGTAGTTTCCAGGGTCTGTAGAAGGCCCACCTTTGTGAATAGGGATGATTGTTGCTGTTCTTCATTCATGAGGCATGAAACCTGTTTCGAGTTTGCAGTTAAATAGCAATTCTACAGGGCCTGATAGGTCGTGTTTCACATTATTTAGAAGGCACCCTGGGATATTGTCTGGGCCCATTGATGCAGTGTTCCCAGTCTTAGAGTATTAAGAACCTGTTCCCTAGTGATAGCAGGTGGAGTTGTATTTGGTATTTCCTGAAGGAAGGTTGAGGAAGAGAGAGGGGTACCATTGGACAGTATGGTTAATAGGAATTACTTAGAGGAGCTGACAAAAGTTAAAATTATTGCAAATTGAGAGGAATATCACAGAACAATTAGTAGTACAAATGCCGAGTACTAAAGAGAAAATAAGGGAGTGTTTGGATAATATCTATGAGTTTAGAACGATTACTGTTAGGAAAGTATTTTTTGTAACTCCGTAGAACAAAAATTTTTAGCACAGCGACTTAGGCAGTAGAAAGGGTTGTTGCTAAACTTAAGAGCCTCTAACCTTTAGAGGTTTTAGAGATGTTTCAGAAATTTTATGAAAATTTGTATAAAACAGAGAAATGTGGAAATCAAGAAAGAGCACAAATGAAAATGTTTATGGAAGACATAATTATTCCAAGGTTAGAGGAAGATAGGGCACAACAGCTAAGGATGAGATAAAAACAGTGATGTTTAATCAATCTTAAGGAAAGTGTCCAGTAACAAAGGATATTCCCCATGGAAGTTTGGAGGTTGGGAGGGAAGAAAGTGAAAAAGATTTGGAATATTTTGTTTATTAGTATTTTAAAGGAGGGGAAGCACCAACATTTTGGTGGAAAGCCGTGGTATCTGTATTACCCAAGACAGGAAAGACCCATCAGACCCAGTTTCATACAGACCCATTTCAGTTTTAAATCACAATTAAGTCTTTATTTCTATACTAGCTAAAATAATGGCAATGGTGTTGCCAGAATTGTAGATGCAGATAATTGTGGTTTTGTGGAGGAGTGGCAAACATTTGGCAACATTAACATAACAGTGATGATCCAGAGGGAAGCAGAATATAAGAAAATACCACTGTTTTTTGTAGTCTTGATGCAGGGAAAGCATTCAACAGAGTAATTGGAGATTTTATGAGTAGGGCAATGGAAAACTTTGCATTCAGACACAAGAATTAAGTGGGAAGATTCCTCTTTGGTAAGTTTTTTTGAACTAAGGAAGCAGGCTAGAGTGTTCTCTTTCCCTATGTTATTTGCTTTTATTTAGAACCATGTGCAAAGAAAAGAAGGAGCTCAGAATTTCAAGGATTTAACTTGTATGGTAATCAATAAAAGTTGGCTTTATTTGCAGATATTTTGTACCTGATAAATGCAGAAAAGCACGTCTCAGTGTTGTGGAACATTTTGAGACAGTCTCAACCGGCCCTTTTCAGGATATAAAATTAATGAAAACAAATCAGGCTGTAACTATAAATTACATACCCACACACATATTGGTTCAGCAATACCTATATTCATAGGGACATGATAAGATGAAGTATTTGAGTATGAATTAAAAAGGTTTCTGTTATGGCAACTAAGGACATGTGGAAAGAGACCAAAGGTAATACAAACACTGAGAAACTGGAAGCTCCTGTTTATAGATATGGATAGTAAGATACAAGCAGTAAAAATGTTTTTAATGCATTTAATTTTATGTATGGGTCAGGCATGTTGTTATCAACCAGGGGAGAAGTTGTGGACAGTAATAAAGAGTTGAAGGAATTTATCTGGGGGTACGAGGGCAAGAGTAAATTGGGGTAAGTTGATCTTTCCAACAGAACAGGGTGGTTTAGGATTACCTGATATGAAGAGATATTTTCAAGATACACAGTTAAGGCTCATGTACATAACACAAGCAAAAGGTTATAATTCAAAATGGAAAGGGATGATGATGAAGCAGACGGAATTGAACTAATAGAGTGGGATTTTGGATGCATATCCTTAAAGAGAATGATAAGAACCATACAGAATATTATGTTTATAAAGTAGCAGAAAGTATTCTAAGAACTAGGCCAACATGAGAATGGCAAAAGGTGATTTTGCCAATAGGGTCTGCTAGTAGGGGTACAGAAAATAACCAGTAAGGGCTGGAATTTACTGGAGAAACCTGGAAAAGTAACCAAGTATTAGAAACAAATACCTAGGGAGGGAAAGTTACTAGAGTGTGATGAGGTAAAGATGATGTTTGGACTGCCTCCCCTACCAGGGATTGATGTCAGAGTATAGGCAAAGAGAAAGGGATAGGGGAATCTTAAGTGAAAGTCTTGATGTGGTGATGTTTTTAGTCAAATCCAGGACAGAAGCTGCTGTTTAAAAAGGGATAATTAGTGTAGTTAAGGTACCAAGTAATTTTCACAATAACAATCTCCTTTATTAAACATAAAGACTTGTAAAGGGGAGACTGGGAAATAAAGATCCTTTCTCCCTAAATTACAGGAATCAACAGTCTATATATGCAATTTTTCATTAAAAGCAAGGTTAATGTAATATAAAACTGCTACAACCAATTAGAGATGATCGCTACAGCAGTAATTTTGCCAAGATCACTTGACTGATTTTTTATTACATTGCATATTAGGCATGAGTTCCGAATTCCATGATAGAACTTTTTAATCAGAACAAATCTTATACTTTTCTAACCCTGTCAGAACTTGCTAATATTAGACAGAAAGCGGATAACATTCTGAAGGACACACTGATTTTTTATTCTACCATGAAAGCATATTAGAAGTGAAATGCACACACTGACATTTTTCCCTTCTCTGTACTTCTCACCTTCACTTCTTCTGTCTGATGCTGTAAATCATCATCCAAAGCATAATTATTATTTGTGATTGGACATTGACTACAAGTTTTTAGATGAACTGACACCTTTTCATTTGCTAGCAGACATTTTTTTCACACATTCCTTTCCACCCCTGACGTGCACAGCCATTTCAAGGGTATAGTCTTATTTTCAGAAAGCATGCCAATGTCTTGATGGAGCAAAAATGCAACCTGAATACTGTACGCAATCATCAGTAATGCATGTATTTTGCTCTGTATTTTTTTACATTCCCCATTATATAGATTATCATTTATTGTACTAAAGTCTTACAACACTTTATTTTCATCTTCTGCTGTACTATAACCTTTATTAATAGTGGTCAGAGGCAGTGTTTCATTCAAGTTCAGTGTGACATCTGTTCTCGATTCTAATAATTTAAAAATGCTTGCTTTAAGCATAAAGAGAAGGAGGCCTAACAATATTACTGTAAAAGCTATAAGCATAAAATACTTCAGTATTCCTCCTCCCCATCCAGAGCAGAAGTTGGTTAGCCATGCACATTGAGAACTATCAGCTTCTTTGGCATTTGAGTATTTTGCAACTCTTTGAATTATTTCTAGGCGACTGAGAATGCTTCCGTTTGGATGAGTTCACACTTGCCCCTTAGAAGCGACGCTGACGTCAAGTGCAACGCAGTTCTGTAGCACCATACTGCCTGTTGCAGTTAATTCTTGGATTATCAAATTCAAGGATTCAAAAGTAGAAGTACTTAAAATCTCCAGGAGCTTAGATAATTTCCTAAGTTCCAAGATAGATTTCACCGTACCATAAGCAGGAATAATGCCTTCTCAGGAAAGGACCCCTTCATCAAGATCCACGTGAACAAGCCCTTTAAAAGCAGTTTGTTTTACAGTATTATGGTACATCCGGGAGGCACCTATTTTACCAGCTGGGTTAGGGATGTCTTTAGTATCTCTCTTCCGAAGACTATTGCGAATTTTGCCTTCTGGTAAAGCAGCTGTATGTCAAATAGTAGGAATGACGCAACCAACGTGTAGGTAACCAGGGATAAGCTTGATTTCCATAAATGTAGTAAGGTTTATGTAATGCTGGTATGCCCTCCAACCCCATCGTAAATGTTCCAAGTATATTGCAAGTACTAATTCTGACAGAGTGTTCCATTTTTACAATAGCAAACAAATCATTTAGCAGTCATTGCTAGTTGAAGCAATATTACAGTAAAGGGTGTACAAACATGTTTACTCTTAAATTTTTAGCAAGAAGAATAAGGCAAAATGCAGTATGAAGCTCAGAATTAGTTACTGGTAGAAAAATGAGTGGAATACTCCCATCATGTGCAGTAGGAATGTTCATGCAAACCCAGGAGTTGCTAACGTTGAGGGTCTGTGCATAAATATGCAAGAAGCAGTAAAAGTATTAACTCGAGGAAGCCATTCAAGTGCTCTTGATTCATTTGTAACCAAACACCTGTATCTATTATGTTTCACACGAATATGTGCATTTAATTAAAAGTTTGATGTGTATCAGATAACTATTTCATATCGAGCGCCAATAAGAACTAAAATAAAAATGCAGGGAAATTAAATAAAAAGGAGACACCTTCCTTACCTATCTGTTAAACAGAGTAGAATTTCAGGAATGTGTAGTGTAAGTTATTCGGGAGTTAAGGAAGATAGAAATTTTTCAGAAAATATAGCTAGGGAGTGGGATGAAGTGAAAGTGGAGTTTAAAAATAGGGTAGAAATAAAAGAGAGAGATGGTTAAGATGTAACAGAAATTATTTAGCGAGTCTGACAAAGGTTAAAGTACTGCAGAATGGGTCACAGAACAAAAAGAGGCAGAACTGCAAAATGCTAAAGAGGAAGTTAGTAGCTGGGTAACATGCTTGAGTTTAGAAAGATTGTTGTTAAGCAACTGTTTTTGATAACTCTAGGGAACAAAAGCTTTTAGCACAACGGCACAAGCAACAGAAAGTAGAAATGGTTGTTGCCAAGCTTATGTAGCCTATAACATGGAAAGTAACCAGAGATCATTTAGAGGTATTAGAAATATTTTGGAAATTTTATGAAAGTCTGTATGAAGAAGAAGAGAAATGTGGAAATAAAAAAAAAGTACAAATTAAAAATTTTAAGGAAGAATTAAATAGGCTAAGGTTAGAGGTAGATGAGACTCAATTATTAGCAGGATAGGAGAAGATGACATAAAATAGTGATGTATAACCAATCTACAGGAGAGTCTCAAGGAGTAGATAGTATTCATTTGGAAGTTAAGAAGCTATAAGCTAAGAAAGTGATGAAGATCTGGAAGGTTTTGTTTCACAGTATGTTAAAAGGAGAAGAAGCACCAACAGCCAGGAAGAAAGCTGTGGTGGCTGCAATACCTAACGATGGTAAACACCCATCATATCCAGCTTCATATAAGCCTATTGCAGTTCTAAACCATGATTAGAAAGTATTTATGTCTACAATGACTAAAAAAATGACAAGGTTGGTGCCAGTAATTGATTGATCTGGATCAGTGTGGGTTTTGTGGAGGGACCACAAACTTTCAACAACTTTTAATGGAACACTGAATATTCAGAGGGAGGCAGAATGCAAGAAAATACCACTGTTGTTGGTGGGTCTTCATGCAAAGAAAGTGTTAGAGTAAGCTGGGATTTTATGAGTAGGGCAATGGAAGCATTTGCATTCTCTGATACAATAATAAAGTTAATTAGGAGGATGTAGGAGGGATCTGAGGCAACAGTTAAAATAGTGGGTCCTCTTTGATAGGTTCTGCTTGAACAGAGAAACCAGGGAGGAGTGTCCTCTTCTCCCTTTGTTATTTGCAGTCTAATAAAACCATTGGCAGTGAAAATAAGGGAGTCAGAAATTCAAGGATACAATTGGTATGATAATCAAGAAAAGTTGGCTTTATTTGCTGATGGTATTATTTTATACCTGGTAAAACTAGAAAAGGACATTTCAGTGTTGCGGTACATTTGGAGACAGTGTTGTGTCTTTTTGGGATACTAAATTAATGACAATAAAACAAAGGCGATAGCTGTAAGCTATGTACCCGCACACAAATTGGTTCAGCAATACCCATATTTATGAGGACATAATTTAATGAAGGTGCTTAGGAGTATGGGTTAAAAAGAATTCTGTTATGTAAGCTAAGGGTATGTAAGAAGAAACTAAAAAGTGTGAAAACTGAGAAACTTGAAGCTCTGTTTTATGGATATGGATAGCAAAAATAAAGTAGTGAACATGTTTTAGTCTCTCTAGTTACACAAGTCAGGCATATTTTTATCAACCAAAGGAGAAGTTGTGGATAGCAATTAGAGTTGAACTTTTCCATGGAGGGGAAGAGGGAAAGAGTCAATCGGGTGAGTTGATTCTTCTAATTGAACAAGGTGGTTTGGGATTACATGATTTGAAGGGGTGTTTCAGAGCTAAACATTTCGGCTCCTGTACACAGCACAAGCAGAAAGCTATAATTAAAAGTGTAAAGGGATAATGATGAAATGGGAGGGGGTCCAAGAAATAAGGAGAGATTGGGATTTTGGATGCAGATGCTTAAGAAGAATAACAGTAATCATAAAGTGTTATATCCATAAAGTAGCAGAAATTCTAAGAACTAAACCAACACAGAAGTGGAGAAAGGAGATTCTGCCAATATGGGTGACTGCAGTTAGGGGTACATAGAATTATCATGGGGGGGCTGGAATTTACTGGAAAACACTGGCAAAGGAGCAAAGGTACTGAAAGCAAATAATTAGAGATGGAAAGATAATAGACTGGGAAGGGGCCATGAATCCATTTGCACTGCATGCTAGAGAGTGCCTTATCTGTCAAGGCTTGATGCAAGAGTATAGACATAGAAAAAGGAAATCGGGGATTCCTGGTAGAGTTTTTAGTAATCTAGAACATAAGCTGCTGTTAAAAAGGTATAATCAGTAGGGCAGGTACACTATTGCACAATAACTAAATTAATCAGTCAGAGGAGGTTAGAAAGGATTGGGAAGAAAGATTGGATAAGCAATTTACAAAAAAAAAAAAAAACAATGGCTCCCTACTATGCAACAAAGTCTAGAAGATTTAGGATCTTTGCTTGGAAGTGTTTGCATAGGTATTTTTATACCCCAATCAGACTCCAATTTTAAGAGGTAAAATAAATGAAAGAGATGTCTTTAGAAAATGGTAGGCACAAATTACTTAGCAATGAATCGAAATTGCAGAAACAATACATGCAGAATAATGTTCAGGAGGAGTGAGGTTTAAGAGAAGGCAGGGATTGAGTGATTTATGTAATGCTGTACTGAAAGTTGTTATAAAGAAAGAAAACTTGTAATGAATAATGTGTAATAAGAAAATATTAATATGGTTTGTTTCCTTTTTTATTAATGTATGTGTGCCAGTGTTTTAAGTGATATTTTAAGAAAGGTGTTAAATCTTAAACTCACCGGAATGTACAGACTACAATGTACATCCACTTCCTTTATCCCAAAAGACCAGGAATATCTAGTTGGCCTACTATTTGCTTAAAATCTAGTACAAGAAATCCTATTACTTGTTATGTTTGGACAGGAGGTTGAAGAGCTTTTTCAAAGCAGTCCTTTGTCCTAAGATGAGATAGGTGCTGGAGACCTACTCTGGATTTATCAAGGCTAAACCAATTCTTAAAATTTTCAAAATTAAAGATGTTGACATTATTGGTTCTCTTGCCTACTCCCAGGCTCTGCTGGTGACACAAGATCTCAAGGATGCCTGTTTTCACATTCCTGTTTCCAAAGGATGCAGGCAGGACCTGAGGTTTGTAGTAGGGAGGAGTTCACAGTTATCATTGTAACTTGTCTTTTAGTTTGGCTACTTTTCTTAGAGATTTTACGTGTGATGCCGATGATGACACATGGCAGGACTATGGGGCATCCACATCTTTCCTTGTGTAACTGTCTTATTGAAGCACAAACTCAGGAGGTAATTCAGTAGGCAGTGGAATACAAACTAGACAGCTTCATCGGGTTAGGGTTTTCCTCTAAAGGAGCAGAAATGTAGTTTATGTCTATGCACAACAGTGGTCTCCATGGGACCCCAGTTTAACAAAAGCCTACCTCCCAAAAGAAAAAGTGGATACTGTTAGTGTCTCATTTCATGATGTGGTTGAGACATTGATGATAATGGACAGTGGGAGTTTGTGACCATGTTTTGGCTGTATAGCATCCACCATACTGGTGATGTCTCTAGGCAGCCTACATATGAGGAAGCAGGCTGCATTCCTAAGAAGTATGTAGGGATAGCAGTCTCACTGTCAGAGCTTTTCATCACAACCCTGCCTTGAGTAAAGAAAAAGCTGGCATAGTGGATAGAACCAGTGCAGAACAACAAGACAATGCCCTTCAGACAGCCTAGCCCAAACCAGACTTCAGCCATATTGCGAGACATGGCGTGTGGTACACTTACTTTGGATCTCAAAGTGCTGGGTACCTGAAGTCCTAGGGAAAAAAAAAAACAGCACTTAAAAATAAAGGGGATTGTGGCTATCACTCACTCATTCAAACATTCAAGACTGTCTGAAAACCTGGTAGCACGAATGTCATAAAAAACAACTCCGTAGTTTTATAGTACAAAAACAAACAAAAGGGAGGGATGGACTCTTATCACTTATGCAGAATAGGTATGAAGACTTGAGAACAGATACTGCAATACATACTGTTTTACAGGAAACTTGTGTACCAGCACAAGAGACTCTTCTACATCCAGCCAGCTAAACAGGACCTCGGCAGATCCACGAGTGCATGCTTAGCAGGAATTCCTTCTTGACCTCTCAAACATTTCCTCCTTCGGTACCAAACGGAGAAGCTCTTTCGCTGAATCACTTACAAATGCCTTCTACCAGCACCTGCAGGACTGCATGGATAAGGCAATCCCAAGCAAAACAAAGACTCTTTGTACCAAAGGCAAGCGTCCAGTCTGGTGGACCCCAGCCATAAACAAACTCTACAACAAAAGGAGGAAGCTACTACAAGATAGAGCAAAATCCTTAAAAGGTAAGACACCCTTGATCACTATAAGTAAAAAACTAAGAGCTCTCATAAAATCATCCAAAGCAAATTTTGAGAGAAAAATAGCTAAAGACTCAAAAGACAATCATAAGGCCTTCTTTAGCTATGTTAGAAACCTGGGAGGAACCTCCCAGATATGCTCAGAACTAGTTCAAAATGATGTGAAGATTACTGATCCTACAGACATTGCCAACATACTGGCTGACAGGTTCAGTGCAAACTTCTCCCCTCCCCAAAAGGAGAGATATCTATACCAAGCGATTGCAGCCCCCAAACATCTCCAACGCCCAAGTGAGAACTGCTCTCTCCAAAGCAAAAACACAGCATCCATGGGACATGATGGTGTCCCCGGCTGTGTGCTCCACGAACTCAACGAGGAATTAAACCCACAGCTAGGACAGCTGTTTAATCATAGTCTTACCTCTGGATACGCACCCAGGAGTGGCGCACTGCAACTGTGGTCCCACTTCACAAAGGCGGTGCCTCCACCGACCCTGGAAATTACCGGCCCATTAGCTTGACAAGCCTTATCTGCAAAGCCATGGAGAGGATCATAATGGACCTCATAAATAAAGACATAGGGAATTTGCAGACTTTGGATCCATCCCAGTTTGGCTTTGTCAAAGGCAGATCATGCCTTCTAAACTTCGAAACAGTCACCAAAGCCATTGATGAGGGAAAGGCAGTCCATACAGCCTACCTCGATCTGGCGAAGGCCTTCGATACAATACCCCACTCGGGTATCATTGAAAAACTCATCAGCTTAAATGTTAACCCATACATCACAAGATGGGTTGCAAACTGGCTGAGTGACAGAACCCACAGGGTCAGAGTTGCTGGCGCCATGTCAGACTCAAAGCCTGTCACAAGTGGTGTACCACAGGGCTCAGTCCTGGGCCCACTCTTGTTTGGCATCTACTTTTCCAAGTACAAGCAAACACAGGAGGGTTATGGCTGACAAAGTTTGCAGATGACTGCAAACTGGGCGCCATAGTGGAAAACACATCTGACACAGATATCCTTCAGAAGGGTCTCACAGAAACGGATAACTGGTGCCAGAGCCATGGCCTAAAGTTAAATGCCAAAAAATGCATAGTCATACCCTTCGGGAAAAACAAGGTTACCCCTAGCTACCAAATAGGTGGCAATCCACTGAGCATAGAAGAAGTTATCAGGGACCTGGGGACCCAGGTTGATAGTAGTCTGTCATTCGACACCCATGTAGCTAAAGTAGTTAGGAAGACCTTCTACATTGCCCACCTTATCATGAAGGGATTCTCATCTAGATCAAGGGAGGTCATAGTCTCCCTATACTCATCACTCATCAGACCAATGATTGAGTACAATGCCCCATTCGGAATGTATCTGACCCGACACTTGCAGCAGCTGGAGAGGCCACAAAGTTCCTCACCAAAAGGATAAAGGGTCTCAAACATCTGTCCTATGCTGCCCGACTGAAAGAACTCCAGCTCTATTCAGTCGCCACCGCTGCTCAGAGGTGACCTTTGCCTAACATACAAGGCCATGTCAAACCCAGATTTGATGAATATGCTTCACCTCAAAAATCTAGATCCGTCAGAGCCACAAGGGCGGAGACTTAAACCTCGACACGGCTATTAATAGGACGCTGGAGGGATAGATTCATCACCCAAAGACTCCCTATGCTGTGGAATAAAATCCCGGTATATGTGAGGCAGAGCACCTCGCTGGCCTTGTTCAAGAGAAATCTTGACCAATGGATGGGAGATCGCAGATATACCCCAGGGATTACCTCAGTGTCACTGCTCAACAGAGGCACAGCAAAATAATGGGTATAGTTCCCCATACTAAAGGGGTGGCGTAAGCCACAAAACTATGGGCTAGGCTTGTAAATGCCCTCGGGCAGATAGCCTAGTATGAACCTATGAACCTATGAACCTATGGAGTGTGCCAGAGATAAACACCTTTGATTATCTGAAAAATGGAAGCCGACAAAAATTCTGCCCCCCAGCTCCAAAAGACATGCTTAGGCTGTAGATGCCATCTACCAAGACTGGACATATCTGTTTCTCTACGTTTTACCTATTATGTTCTTGCTCCCTAGAATTGTTAATAAAACAGTTGGAGGAGCTAGTAGTGATTTGTAGTGGGCCCACTCTGACCCAAGCATCATTAGTTCTCTCACCTGCTACAGATGGCATGGGAAAAACCAAACCCTTTACTACTGATTCATCATGTGAACTTCCTAATCCAGTGCAGGGGGTCCCCAGTATACCCCAAACTGTCCACACTCAGGCTGTCAGCCTGGAAAATATAATACTCTCTTTCTCTGAGGACATGGTAAAAATCATGAGAGGAGCTTAAAGGTCAAGTACCAGGAAATTATGTATTGCAAAATGTAAGAGCTTCTCCGTTTGGTACCGAAGGAGGAAATGTCAACAAGAGCAGGTGGGCATGCCAGTGGCTCTTTAGTAACCTTCTGAACTATAGGATATGCCTCCATGAACATACATCTTAGCCTGCCTGTAGATCGCCAGCTGGCATCCACACCCTTAGGCAAACAATTCCTGAAAGGTACCTTCCACCTGAAACCTCCATGGAGAAATGTGGCCCCAGCTCAGGACCTACATTTTGTGTTGGAAAGCTGAACTTGAATTTGAATAAGCTGCGTCAGTGTCTCCAGAGTTGTGATTTGGAAATCCGTTTTCGTGATTGCTGTAAGCTCAACTAGGAATGTCTATGAACTCCATGCCCTCACATGGAAAGAGTATTTTTTCAGTTCCATAAAGCCAGGCTGAGTCTTGACACTTTGGCCATTTTTATGGCAAAAGTTATAGCAGAAATAACTTTGAATTAAATGGTTCAAGTGTCAGTTGTCTTCTGTGATCCTAGGTAAAGGAAAGAATCCTGCAATCCCTAGTTGTATATAAACAGTTGAGGTTTATCTAACTGGATAGATCTCAAGCTTTCAGAAAATCAGATCAGCTGTTTGTGTCCCTTGCAGAGAGCAAACCAGGATTATCAGCAACAAAAGAAGTTGTTATAAATTGGTAGCACATTGCGTCATCTTTTGTTATAGGACCAATGGCATGTACCCTAGGAAAATATTAGACTACTGGTACTGTAACTGCCATTGCCTTGGGGTTGGTGCCAAGGACATCTTGGAGGCAACCACCTTCTCCTGTTTATACCTTTTTAAAACTACAGACTGGATGTAATATCCAAGGCAGAGGTCTTACTCGCTTCTGCTGTCCCAAAGGGCAATTTTCGGTCCTCAACTGAGCCATGAGCCAACCAACTTACATGGAAAAGGCCAGCTTTTGGTATCTTCCCTAAAATGATGACTGTAGCAGTGATCCATATGAAGGCAACTTGCTTTACTTTAATTGTAGCTGTTTGATTGTGGTCACTGTTACAGTCCTGTCTGGCTCCCTTTATCTCCTTCTAATGCTTTGAGACCTTAGTGGGCTGAAGAGGGTACCCTTGTACACCTCTCCTTTTCTGTTTATACCGTTATACTCCTGTTGTACTTGTTCATGTTCTTTAAGGAGGAATTGATTCCTCCATGCTATTGGCTGCATCCCTGGGGCAGAACTAGCCAGTAGTCTGTGACGTTCGCATGAATTTGCCTTACTTGAGGAGCAAGAAAGAAGTAAAACTAGTGCAGTGGACACCAACTACATACAAGTATGTGAAGACATCTTAGGTAAAGTGGTATCTGCCTGGTCATGTGAGAAGGGTGCTCAAATCTGGCAGTTTGCCAATTGTGGAGATCTCTAAAATGATGACTGTAGCAATGACCACATTTGAACATATACAATTATGGCACGTTGCATACACAGTTACACTTTCTGTTGCAGTTTTCATAAACTGTCACGCTCTTTCTCATTCATGCATGTGTTCAGGCTGCCAGCAAATGCTGTGTTCAGTTTCAAGGTGCACTGGCTACTTTCCCCGTGTACCCTGCATCGCACATACCGCTCTTCTTCTTCCATAGGTTCATAGGTTGGTACTAGGCTATCAGCCCTAGGGCCTATACAAGCCTAGCCATAACAATTCCCTGGCTATTTCTTCCCACATTATTTACTTTCCTGGACCCCTGTCTAGCAGGGCGACTGACGTGATCCCTGGGGTGAATTTCCTTTCTCCCATCCAATCGTCAAGGTTCCTCTTGAAGAGGTCCAAAGAGGCACTCTGCTTGACATGTATGGACAATCTGTTCCAGAGTCTGGGGAGTCTCTGGGTCAGGAACCTATCCCTCCAGCATGTTTTGTTTATTGTGATGACAAGGTTTAGATCCCTGGAGCGTGTAGCTCTGAGGGATTGGGATTTCTTTAAGTGTAGCATGTCCAACAGCTCTGGGTTTGACATGGCCTTGTATGTTAAGCAGAGATCACCTCTGAGTAGACGATATGTAACAGAGTAAAGCTGGAGTTTTTAAGGCGGTCAGCGTGGGCATCTGCTTTAGGCCTGTGATTCTTTTAGTGAGGTATTTCTGAGGCCTTTCCAGTTGTTGCAGATGTCTTGAGAGGTACATACCAAATGGGGCGTTGTATTCTATAATGGGTCTCATGAGGGATGAGTACAGTGGGACAATGACCTCCTTTTTCTGGATGAAAAGCCCTTCGTGATGAGGTGTGCCACATAGAAGGATTTCCTGACTGTTGTGGCGATGTGGTTATCGAAGGTGAGGCCACTGTCCACCTGTGTCCCTAAGTCTCTTATCACACTTTCTGTGTTTAGTGTACTGCCACCTATATGGTAATTCATGGATACATGTTTTTTCCCAATGGGGATAACAATACATTTCTTGGCATTGAGCTTGAGCCCATGGCTCTGGCACCAAGCATCTGTTTCTGTAAGGCCCTTTTGTAGAGTATCCACATCATTTGGGGATTCAATAATGGCTCCCAGTTTGCAGTCATCTGCAAACTTTGTTAGCCAGAGTCCCTTAGTGTTGACCTGTACTTCAGAGAAGTAGATGCCAAACAAGAGCAGCCCCAGGACTGAACCCTGAGGTACTCCACTTGTCACTTGTCTGGAGCTGGATTTGGAGTCGGCTACTTTTACAGTGTGGCTTCTATCAGTAAGCCATTTAGCAACCCATTGGGTGACATAGGGATTAATACCCAACTTAGTAAGTTTATCTATGATTCCAGAGTGGGGGATGGTGTCAAAGGCCTTGGCAAGGTCTAGATAGGCTGTGTGGACCACCTTACCCTTGTCCATGGCTCTGGAGACTGATTCAAAGAAGTCAATCAGGTTCAGGAGACAAGATCGGCCCTTCACAAACCCAAACTGGGTGGGGTCCAGTGTTTGAAGTTTGCCAATGTCTTTGTTTATAAGTTCCATGATAATACGCTCCATGGCCTTGCAGATAAGGCTTGTCAGACTGATGGGATGGTAGTTTCCGGGATCCAAGGTGGATACCCCCTTGTGGATTGGGATAACTGTAGCTCTGCGCCACTCAGTGGGCACGAAACCATGTACATAGTATTCTTGCATTCAGCATGCTGGCAACCTGAATGGCATACAGAATTAAAACTCTGTACTACAGACTTACACTCAAATGGAACACTGAATTGATACTGGCCACATACTTCTTTTCATCAGTTGTACAGCTTTTAGTACTGTGATTGAGCTCCCCACTGCATCCACACTGCCATCCTGCATCTTGTATACATTATGCATCTTTTAATTTGATCATTCATAGTTTTACATAGTAAATATTGATATTTTTATAGAGGTTTTATGTGTAATCTCTTTAATGCTGTTAATCTGATATGGTGTGGTTCATTCTCCTCAACTACTAGGACTGAAATGCTAGTTTTCAGTCTGCTTGGAACTGATAAAACTTTTCCAGACTTTAGCTTCTCCTCTTTAATCTAAGTCTGTGCATGCCACCATTTTTCTCTGTGTCTTGTTTTCTACACATCCTTGTTGCTAAATAAAATGTTTCCTTTTTTATTTGTAGTCTTTTCTTAGAGTGTTTTGAGACTCATACTTCGGCATATTTTGATCATTTTTGAAGATGTCCTCATCGAGCAACTGATTAGCGTTCCTCATTTTCACTTGGATAAGAGGATTCTATTATTATTATTTTTTTGGTTCTCGAGTCCTGAATTTAATTTTCCTCCTTGTCTGAATTGCCAGATTGTGTTTGCGAAAAGTTAAACATCAGAGTATGTTTCCCAGTCTGTAAAAGGGGTAGTTAAAATCTCTCATGAATAGAGTGTTTGGTGGAATGGCGAGTGCCTACAGTATGTCTAGACAAGAGTTGTAGGATTCTACATAGATGGTGACCTATAGCTTGCTAAGTTATGGTGAGGGACTCTTAAGATGATTTACACATAGATGAATTCCAGCTTATCCTCATACCTTGAGTTATACATGTTGCTAATATAAATTGAGATGCTTCCACCTTTAGTCCCTGTCTGTGCAGCTGATGGTCTAAATGCGCAGATGAGAGTGCAGCCTTGCATTGCTGGTGTACTTTCTGCAGTTTTAAACTCTGTCTTGGTAAAGCCACAGATGTCTATATTCTTCAGAGTGAGGAGAACTTGTAGGGTATGGAGTTTCTTTTTAAGGCTCCTAGCATTGAGTAGTAACACCTTAAGTTTCCTTTGGGTTTTGTTTGCTATGTCTGTATGTTTGTCACTTTGGCATTGCCCAATAAAGGCTACAAGGGGGTAGAAAAAATCTGGAAGTCCAGGGGTGAAGTGCAGAACATCATTGGCGAAATAACATGGTCTGTTGACCATGTCCAGCCAGGCTGACAGATACTGAATTCCCCTGGATTGACACCAGAAACTACACCAGTTGTTTGTTGATCTTTTTTGTTCATTATGTGACGTCATCCTTGGTGAAGGTAGGATGCCGCTCAGTGCAAGACATACTGGCCTGAGAAGCATATTCAGAGTGGTCCATAATGTTTCTCTTCATATAGTTCAGAGAGTTGCATCTCAAGTCATTTACACCCACATGGACTATGACAGAGTCATAGTGGTACCTGTGGTGCAGTGACTTTGAACGTATGTGTAACATGTCAGATCCTGGCTGCAGATAAGCAACTGACCATAATCTTCTCTTTGTCCAGTCTGTTGAATGGGCCATCTATATGTCATACAGTGGAGTCCCCTGTGACTGGCTAAATTGTTTTCTTGCCTTATGGGCTTTGTTTTCGGGGGTCCATTGGATGTAGGTTTTTATGTGGTATTTGATTTTATTTTTGGTGTATTTCTGAGGATAGACATTGCCCTTTACAGGCTTAGGAAGTCTTTGAGGTTTAGGGAGATTGCTATTTAGTGCATCAGCATAAGATGGTGTATGTGTGTCGATACTGTGTGTGCTGGATGTAGTGTGTGTTCTTGACAGCCTTATGTGTATGCAAAATTTTTGCCTTCAGGGAAGTCATATACATATATATATATATATATATATATATATATATATATATATATATATAATATATATACATATACATACATCTCTGGCATACTGTGCTGGTTTCTTTAAGGATTAAAGTGTTGGGTGTGAACATGAGGCAATTGCTGTATTGTCTGAGGATGCCTGTATCTACCAAGCTAACAATGGAAATGTTTAGAAATTGCATATCCATGTTGTCTGGGTCTGTGTTATGGTTGGCTATTAGTATTTGAGGACTGGGTTTTTCAGAGGTCTCCTAAAGTGGTCTGTAGGGTTAGGGACTAGAGTTGAATAGTGCTAGGATATATTGCTGTCTTATGTGCAAGCTAGTTGCTCTGAGCTTTACTCTGCGCAGTGCATCACTAAATTGCAGGTTACAGTCCTAGTTTTACAGGTAAACTTGACTGCCCAAGTAATTGTACAGGATACTGCCAACCACTACTGTGTGGTGGGCAGCTCAGTGCAAACGTGCCTAGTTTATAGAAGCAAAAATGAAAGTGATATGTAACTCCTGAGCCCTCTGATCAACAAACGACGTTGAGTCCCTCTGGCGTGTTTCCCAGCTCAGATAGACCAGGCAAATGCCTTCTACCACAACATGGATAACCTCAGTCCTCTTTATGTAAAAGTGCAGTAGAAAAGGACCCTCAAGTGCAATGCAACAAGAATAAGTCAGATAGACCAGTCCACCATCTACTGTCACTAGATGGAATACTCCAGCCCTCTCAATGTAAAAGCACAAAAAAAAAAAAAAACATGCTTGAGAGTGTATGTTACCGCAAAAAAACTTTTAACTAGACAAGGCAATTTCAATTCAGCCAGACCATTACATTAACATTAACAAGACAGTTTGAGCAGATGCAGTGATTTCAGATTTAAAAACAGATAAATGCCCAAATAAAATAAGAAATTGGTAGTCGGTCACTTAAATAGATTCGGAAGCGCGAGTTTTAAGTACAAGTGCTTTGCTTTTGTGTGGATGGCACATGATGCAAGGAAAGCACTTCAGAGGCAGAGATGAGGACTCCAGATGTTGCTGAACTCTGTGGGATTCAGCCAGGAGCCACACAAACATGCAAGATTTGTACATGCATTCATACCTGTCAACTTAGGGCAGGAAATCTGGAATAAGCCATAAATAATGGGGGGGGGGGCAAAGGCTCAAAAATAGGGACAACTTTTAAGTATTGCTCTTACAAACTTAGAAAGTTGATGGAATGACAGGTTTTGCTTTAGTGTGAATTTTGCAAAGGGTATGGGAGTCGGAATCTCAAATATATATTATTTTTGACTTTAGTCCTCAATGATTTCCCAGAAAAGCACAATTTTATTGAGAAACAGACCAAAAATATGAGGCAAAAATCTGGACATTCTGCACAATTCTGTACAGTTCAGAGGTATGCACGCACTTAAAACACAGGAAGCTGAATGCCTTTAGCAGGGGCAAAATTGCAGGAGTAAAACAGTTACGTATCAACACAAATACAAAGTAGTACATTTTACAGTAGCACTGCCAATAAAGCCTCTCAAAAGTGCAGTTCTCAGCAAGCAGTACAATATCAGTGTACTTAAAAATGATTTAAAGTTCAAAAGGGAGGTAAAGCAGTTAAATGAAGTGTAAAACAGTAAAATAAGAATTTTATCTGGGAAGGATGGCACGTGATTTATTCAAAACATTCTGAGTGTGGCTGGGATGTTTAGCAGATGGGAGCTCTGAGAAAATGATTTGTAGTAAGGGAGGTTAAGTCAAGAGAAGTACTTATTGAAGAGCGGGGGGCGTGGCCAAGGATGAACACAGGATAGCAGCAGATTTCTTCAGCTCCACCAATTTCATTACATTGACAGGAATTAATTACTTAAAAAATTAATTTTTGAAGTAATTTTCTTTCTAAATATGTTTGTTTTATATAGTTCTTGAACTATATCTAAAAAAGAAAGGAAATCTTAATAATATTCCTGTCAGAAATTACTTTGGAAATTTTCCTGTCAGTTTTTCAGTCTGAAATGAGTTCCAGTAAGACAAATTCTCAAGACTCCAGCATCAAGAAAGAACTTCAGTCTCTAATAATTATAGTCCAGCAACTTACTGCTAAGATGGATAAAATGGATACTAAAATAGACACTTTCATAGAAAAAACTACAAAACAAATAGACTTGTTACATATGGACCTGCAACAACAGAAGATCCAGATGACAGGCATAGAAGAAGCTGTGAATGACATGGAAAATAGAATACAAGAAGAGGAAATCAACATTGAGTTTCTGCTGAAACAAAATACACATTTACAAACAAAGCTGGATGACCTGGAAAATAGATCTAGGTGCAATAACATTAGGATTTTTGGACTGCCAGAAAATATTGAAGGCAACAATATTACTTCTTTTTTAACAACATGGCTCCCTAAAACTTTAGATTTACCAGAAGCATTCTCTTTTGGTATCAAAAGAGCACATAGATCTATAGCTAATACTAACTCTAACAAAAACTATCCTAGATCAGTTATAGTTAGATTTCTATCATCTTTTGATAAAGAGATGGTTCTTAAATCTGCTTGGGCTAAAGCTCCTGTTAAGATTAATGAAACAACTGTGCGTTTTGACAATGACTATTCTTCCATGGTATTAGCTAAAAGAAAAGTTTTTCTGCCACTAATAAGGGAGCTTAAAAAGCACAGTTTAAAACATACCTTCTGTTTCCTGCCAAGCTTAAAATCTTCCTTCCTGATGGTCCTAAAATTTTCGATGACTTAGACTCTGCTTTACTGTTTATCAAAAAAAATAAGATTTTGGAAAAAATAGAAGAAATGGAATGGGCTAGTCCTTCGTTAAAGAGACTGGCAACTGAAACTTCGTGGAAGACTTCAGAGAAGAAGAAGAGACTAAAAACGAAATGATTTGTACTATGTTGTTTTTTCTCGCTCATCATTTTATTTTATTATTGATCTTTTTAAATATAGTTCCTGCATTTCCAAGAAGCAACAAATATTTGGAAAAGATTTAATCAAAGTTATTCTCTGTGTGCAAAGAAATGTTTTGTTTCATAACTAGTCAAAATATCTGGAGATTTAATGGCAAGCTGTGATTTAACTTGTTTCTCTTTCTGAAGAGGAAAAATAAGGTCAGTAATTTGATACATTTTTTTTTCCTTTAAAAGTTTATATGTTCTTCAAATGCTATTCCTAATTATACTTTCTTGATTACACTGCTTATGCTTGTTTGTAAATAATCTGTCATGCTTTAACCAATAATAATTAGAACTAAGTAATAGTAAATAATATGTTTTATTTTTAACTCTATTAATATAAACAGTAAGTAACATTCTATTGTATATACTTCGTATAGCTTTCTCTTACATTTTTTTTATTTCTGCCTTACACCCTTTTACTTTCTACTCTCTTTTCTTTTCTTTATTAATATATAGAAATGCTTTTGATCATATAGACACAGTAAATAATAAGATTTGCGTAGGAGTTGAGTTGGGACAAAAATGTTGAGTTTTGTTACTTATTAATAATTTTGGGCTTGATTTCACTTACATAGAGTCTGTAATAACCTGTAGAATGCATTGTGAAGGTTTTGTCATGTTTAGATGCATTTACACTGCTAAATGAATGTTTGTCACTAGTTTTAATAAGTTTCCCTTAAAATGTTAAGAGAGACAATCTAGGATGTGGGCTGTCTCATGCACAGTGTCCATGAGCTACTTCAAAAGCTTCAACTCTCAGAATTCTCACAGAGAAGCTGAAAGCAGCTAGTCTCACCTTTGACCTAGATATCACACTGACACATCACAGATACAGGAATGACACTACCTAATTATACTTTCTTGATTACACTGCTTATGCTTGTTTGTAAATAATCTGTCATGCTTTAACTAATAATAATTAGAACTAAATAATAGTAAATAATATGTTTTATTTTTAACTCTATTAATATAAACAGTTAGTAATATTCTATTGTATATACTTCTTATAGCTTTCTCTTACATTTTTTTATTTCTGCCTTACACCCTTTTACTTTCTACTCTCTTTTTCTTTTCTTTATTAATATATAGAAGTACTTTTGATCATATAGACACAGTAAATAATAAGATTTGCATAGGAGTTGAGTTGGGACAAAAATGTTGAGTTTTGTTACTTATTAATAATTTTGGGCTTGATTTCACTTACATAGAGTCTGTAATAACCTGTAGAATGCATTGTGAAGGTTTTGTCATGTTTAGATGCATTTACACTGCTAAATGAATGTTTGTCACTAGTTTTTAATAAGTTTCCCGCCAAAATCTTAAGAGAGACAATCTGGGATGTGGGCTGTCTCATGCACAGTGTCCATGAGCTACTTCAAAAGCTTCAACTCTCAGAATTCTCACAGAGAAGCTGAAAGCAGCTGGTCTCACCTTTGACCTAGATATCACACTGACACATCACAGATACAGGAATAGCAGATTAATAATATGTGTTAAAAACCTATGTCCCAAACATATACGTTACTATAACTCATTTAATTCATCTGATTGACAAGCATAAATAATTTTATAACTCTATACTGGAAGAAATTGTCATGTGATATATTTTAAAGCAGTAGTATAGCATGTTTGTAAAATCTGGTTACTAAAATGTGTTTGCTGTGCATTATTTTGTATAAAGCAGACAGATTTATTGAAGGGACAGCAATGTAAGATGGTGCTCAGTAAAGATACAACTCAGTGAGATCAGATATATATATATGCATGTGTGTGTGTTTATGTGTGTGTGTGTGTGTGTGTGTGTGTGTGTATGTGCGTGTGTATGTGTGTGTGTGTGTGTGTGTATATGTGTGTGTGTGTATGCATGTGTATATATATATATATATATATATATATATATATGTGTGTGTGTGTGTAAGTGTGTATGTGTGTGTATGTAGATATGTATATAAATGTTTCTGAGAATCTGCTTAACTATGAAGTATGATTTATAACAATTTCTATGAATACAATATTTTATTCTATTGGCAATAATGAGTTTGAGTAAATGCTCATATACAAGCAATTCAAGGTTTTTTTGGAAGCTGTTAACTGTATTTACATGACAGAAAATAGATGCATCCTAATATATGTAATGTCTGAATCATATTAGCCAAAGTTTTTGATTTAAATGAATGTTAGAACTTATTTTTCTCTCCTCTTGATTTCTAACATCAAGATTATTTGAATGCTATTTGCATACAAGTGTTTTATATTACATGGATGTATATAGTAGTATGAACAGTTTAAAAAAAAAAAAAAAAAAGGTTTATTTTAGTTTATATGATGCTGTTTTACCAAATGTGTAGTCTTGTCTTGCTAGATAATTGAAATGAAAACTGTTAACTTCAGTTAAATATAACTAGTATTAAATTGATAAGGTGGTAGCTGACGTACTGCTGCTTAGGGTAGGGGGTTAACTTGAGTGGTAAATACTACTCTAAGTTGGAGTTTACAACTCCAGGCTGGATGCAAGGTTTAATCCTTACATTATTTTCACTTGTTCATTGTTATTTGTATATAGTTTTGACATCCACAATATATTTTGTACATTCATTGTCACTACAAACAAAATTGAATCCTATACGAAATCCCATAAGAGATTCAATAAATACAGCTATATTTAAAGGTACACCTAAAGGAGGAAATGTAACATTACTTATCTTGTTATTTGTTATTTTGATCATAAGATTCTTAAGTTTTAAAAATGCCAAATGACATCTTTAAAAGGAATTTCTTTAAACATTAATGGATTGAATAATCCATGTAAAAGGGCAAGCCTAATAAGATACATTAATTTACATAAGGCCAACTTAGTCTTCCTACAAGAAACCCATCTCTTGAACAAGATATTGATAAACTAGCCACAAGCAAATATACAGTATTGGTTAGTTCAGAGCACACTCAGAAAAAAAGAGGAGTGGCTATTTTACGGAATAAAAGTATGCCCATTCCTAAAACCATTAAGTCTTATCAGGATGACAAAGGAATGTTTTGTATGGTTACAATACAAATTAATGGGAAGACTTACACTTTAATTAATGTATATTGGATACCTGGAATTGGTATTAATACAGTGAAACATCATCTTGATAAGATCATATCATTCTCTATAGGAGATATTATTTTAGCCGGTGACTTTAATTGTATACTACATGAAAGTGATACTACCACTATAGGAAAGAGAAGAATTACATCTAATGCAAAACATTTAAAGGATTTTGCTAATTCTTATCATTTGAATGATATTAATAATCAGATAGATTCAAAATCATTACCATACACCTTTTTTTCTAACAGATACAAAACTTATTCAAAAATAGATAGGGTCTTTATTTCTAACCAGATGGTAACAGATTTAATTAATTCCAAAATCATTTCATGTCCTATATCTGATCATAATTCAATTGTTTTTGAATTCATGATAAAAATACTCATAATGTTCAGATCAAAAGGATACCAGCATACTTAACTCAACTAAAAGACTATAAAGAATATATACTTTCAGAAGTAAAACATTTTTAGACATAAATAACACTCCTGAAGTCTCCATTGTTTATGTTTGGGATGCCTTAAAATCATATCTATATGGACAAAGTATCAGATGGTATAATAATAAAAGGAAATCTTGGGATAAGGAATTGTTAGATATTCAAAGTAAATTAGACTCTTATAAACATAATAATAAAGAAAATATTATGGACAAGAAAGTTATTGAAGAAATAAACAAACTAAATGAGAAATACAAAGAAATTTTAACTCATAAAGTTAAAATAACTTTAGAGAAATACAAGTTTTTGTCTTATTCAATAAGCCCCAAATACTTACATAGACTTAAAAATAAAACAAAAAGTTTGAATAAACAAAACCATATCAAAGAAATCTTTTCTCTAAGGAAAAAGAAGAATGTTTCTAGTATACCAGAAATACTAGATGAATTTAGAAATCACTTTCACAAAATTAACCATAATAATATTAACATGGAACCTAAAGATAAAATAAAGGAGTTTATAACCACAAATATGAATAAAAGCTTAATAAACAACAGATTAAACTATTGGACAAGAGTATTTCATATACAGAAGTTATTACACAAATAAATAAGCTTAAATCAAACAAAGCACTGGGTAATGATGGTATTATACCAGAGATATATAAAATCCTTTCTAAAAATACATATTCATTAATACATAAGGTTTTTATTTTGGCCCAAACTGAGTTAATAACCCCCCCCCATCTTGGCAATATACATTTATTTCGCCAATTTTAAAACCTAATAAAGATCCAACTAGATGTTCTTCATATCGGCCCATCTCATTACTTAATGTTGATTATAAAATGTTTATGAATATCTTTGCTGATAGATTGAAGACAATCATTCCGGCATTATAGATATAGATCAGACAGGCTTCATTGTAAATAGAAATACTTTTGATAATATAAGAAGAACTTTAACATTAATAGATTTTGCAAATAGGAAAAAGAAAGATTTAACACTTATTTGTCTTGATATAAGTTCAGCATTTGATTCAGTAAGTTGGGACTATCTGTTTACCTTAATGAAGTGCACAAACTTCTTGGATGCATTTGTAAATCTAATTGAACATTTATACAAAGGAACGTTGGCTTATATTAAGGTAGGAACATATGTTTCACAAAAAATACCCATTCTTAAAGGTACAAAACAAGGATGTCCACTTTCTCCACTATTATTCACTTTAGTAATGGAGCCTTGGGCTAATTTGATCAGAAACAGTACTGACATAGAGGGTTTTGAAATAGATGAAAATACAACATCCAAAATTCACCTTTTTGCAGATGATGTTCTAATTACATCAGCAGGATCTAATTCTTCTATACAGTCTCTATTTGATAACATGATGAATTTTAAAAGTATTTCTGGTTTAATATTCAATGAAGAAAAAACTAAAATACTACCTATATATACACGAAAAAATATTCTCATTAGTGATTTTACTAAATATGTACCCAATTCAGGTCAGATAACTTAGGTATAATACTATCTAAAGATATTAAATCTATTATATATAATAATTATAATACCTGTTTTCTTAATATACAAAATCTTTTTAATACCTGGAATAATATGTTTTTTGCTATGGAGGAGAGACTTACAATTATTAAAATGATAATATTCCCCAAGATTTTATACTTAATACAATCAGTAATACTTCCACCTACAAAAATAATTATCAAGAAACTGAACACACTAATGTTAAATTTCTTATGGGCACCTAATAGACCTGGGATTGCATTAAAGAAACATACTAATAGCTGGTCTCAAGGGGGTATTTCTTTTCCAGACTTTAATTTATATACTATCTCTTCTATTGTAAAAGTTATTACTTTATTAATAGATCAGTCATATGTCACAAAATGGAAAGATTATTGGGAGCTAATTAGTATACACTTCATGAAAATCTCCTTAACACATAAAAATATGATTGTAAATAACTCCATGTTATGGTTACTAAAGGAATTTTGTACTTCACCTATTACACCTAAACATATGGTTTGTTACCCATTAAATATTATTATTAGTTATTGTAACTTTATATTCATGCACCCTAAGTATAGGGAATGGAATTTTATTGTATTTCCTATAATGTATACTCAGGGTATGCTTTTGTCATCTACGTCTGAAGGAACTCATTTAGCTATAGATAATGATCTAAAGTACTGGTATCAGTTGATATCTGATAATAAAGTTAAAAATCTAGATTTCTTAAAACAAGAATTTGATCTAAGAGAAACTTGCTGGTTAGAGGTTCAGACCTTTAGACAACATCTCATTAATAAAATAGATTTAATGTCTATAACTGTTAAAGAATCTATTCCAACACTGATTGATTACTTGATATTAAATTTACAACATAAAGTTTCTGATAAAGGTAAACTTTCATGCATACATAAAGTTATCAGACAAGAAACTTTTTACAGTATAGATTCATACTGGAATTATTTCACTTCTATTAATGGGGACCCATCAAATCAGCAAGATAAACAATATATATTGGAATCTGCTTATAGAACTACGTCTTCCATTGTCTGGAGACTTTATACATGGAAATTTTTACATAGATCTTTTTATGCACCTTTAATGATGAATAAAATAAATAATAAAGATAATCTATGTAAGAGATGTAATGTAGAAATTAATGCTGACTGGGCTCATATGTTTTATGACTGTATAAAATTGAAAGAATACTGGAAGTCAATTAATGAATTTTTGCAGGCTCTTTTTACAGATAATTTCATTATTTCTAAATCTCTTATATTATTCAACACACCTGTACCTCAAAGTGTTAAAAAGGTTAAGCTTCCCTTGTTATGGTCTATTCTAGCAGTGGCTAGGAAAATAATAACTAGAAATTGGATTTCAGATACACCTCCTTCGTTCAATGAATTTAAAAATGTTATGAATATAGTGTGCCATGTGGAAATAAACACAATTAGGACTAGAACAAACAGAAAAACATCTTATTTTATTGTATGGGATAATTTACAAAATTTGTTAAAAAATTTTAATTTCAATAGCATGGTATTTTAGTTTAATTAATTGATCTGATTGTAGTGGATGTCTTTGTAAATACTTTAGTTGTTTTGTTGAATATTATAATAATACCTATTTTTAATTACTTGTATAAAATTGTTATGATATTTCTCTTATATGTTAAAACAATAAACCTGTTTTGAAAAAAAAAAGAGAAGTACTTATTTGCTGAGTGGGCTTGCAATATTATGGAGCTATGTAAACCAGTGGCTGGGAAAAGTGCTTAATTAGTTACACAACTGACAGTAGGGGAAGGGTGGACTTTGGTAGTCAGATTGCCATAAGGAGCAAAAGCCAGATATACTGGCTTTTAAAACCACAGCAGCAAAAGGGTGAGGGGTTTGGGATATGATATAATGTAGATGCTGTGCCTGTTTGAGAATTATAGATTGACTAGGTTCTCTGAGAGCTATGCAGGCTAAACATGCGGAGTTCTTAGCTGATTGAGAACAAGCTTATAGCAAACACACACATTATGCAGTTTACCATGCAGAAATTTCTTGCAGAAGAGAAGTGTTACTGTCCTTTGAGATTTTTATAGCATCAAATCATCTAACTGCCCCGTTTTGTGTACTTCTCAGGTTGTGCAGTCTGTCTCACTTCCTGTAAGTCCTTTTCCTTTTTCTTCCTCAGAATGTGAGAAAGTGGCACTGTTTTTGCAGTTAAGGATGGTTGTATAGATGACACTTCCTTTTCATGTGCCCTTAGTGCAGAGTGGTCTGTTTACTACGGAATGTCATACCAACTGATGGTTGGAACTTGGAACATCCAAGCTAGTAAGTGTTACACTCATTGGGTGCACTGCTGTTCCAGACTGTATGATCTTCCATGAGGAAATAAGTATTTTCCTTCTAGTCACAAAGAGGCAGTTGTAGCCTTTGCCCTCAAGTAGTGTTTCATTGATCCATTACTTTTGGTCAGTTTTTCCCCAGTTTCTAGCACTCCTTTTAGTATTGTGGTTACTGAGGAGGTGCTGTATATACAATTGTATTCATACCTTATGTAGTGACCACTTTGCTCAGTCTGTGTGATTTTTGATTTTGGCACATACTAAGGCTACTCTTCTTAAGAATGATAAATAACCTCCCAAAGGGTAAAGATCCTTCAGAATCTCTCGACCGTATTAAAAACTGTTGTAATACACTGATACCCATTGCAGTTTTATCGCCACAGTGTCAGGCGGCTTGCCTCTTGCTGTTTGAGTCATATGTAGTGTGTTATTACAAATATTACTACTTCTGATGGCTGTCAGCAGATATGAGGTGTCACCAGTCTCAATTTTGCCCCCACTACTATTCCTAGTGTATATGCTGCCATTACAAGATGCCATATGAGGCAGAGACTTTCATTACCACTGCTGTGCTGATAACACCTGTACCACTACTACTGTAAGGAGAGTGTGTGAGAGATGTTAATAATTTAGAAGATTGCGTGGAGTATGTTCAGTCAAGGAAGGCTTATGGTCATTTTAAAACTCGCCTTCAGAGAGACTGAGGCAGGGCTTGTGCATGCCACTGCACACATTTCTCTACCCCTATTCATTCCTTATGTTATCTTCTGTTTTTGTGAATAACTTGGAGTTTGTGCCCTAATCTGTGGATGATATTTTGACCATATGCTGATGCTTAGGGGCCTGGTGTCATTGTTTGGTTATTTTATTACCATCTAAAATATCTGTAGAATGATGTACTTTGTCCCAGCTCATTTTTTTTTGCCACAGTGATGCATGTCCTTGTGTCTTTCTGTCTAGATGATTGCACTGTGATTTACATTTGGCTTACAGACGGTAATTTTATCTATCTGCAGTTGGTGCAGAATTCTACAGCCATGATGCTGACTTGGGGTTTTAACACCATTGTTTATGTGATCTTCACTGGCTGTTTTGTGAAAGGTCGGGTCTTAATTTTAACTTTCTTGACAGTTTGAGGTTTTGCTTATCTCTAAGAATCTATATTGCCCTCTGCCTATCAATTTAAAGGCTGCTATTTGTTCTCGTATTCAGTTTGCAACTTAAGGTTGGCACTAATTTGTCCGCCTGGCACCAAACCTTTTGAGTTAACTTTCTTCCATGCTTTGGGCATGCAAGACTGAGGCCTTGTTCTTAAGGTCCCAAAATTACTATCTTTGTAGGAGAGTTTATTTCTGTTATATTAGCATATCTGTATTGTCATATTTTTTTTTATTTTTAGCATGTTTTATTGTAATTTATTTCAGTCAGGTTTTCTTTGTTTTATTATACTCCGGTTTAAATTCATTACAGTTAGGAATAAAGTAAAAAAAAAAAAAACAGAAGTACTTTGGTTGTGGTTTCAATGACTGTTTACACAGGTGGACACTGATTTCCAAATATTTAATGATAATCACTACTTTCTAAAGTCCGTTATATTTTTGAAATTACATGATATAGCCACTCAAGCTTCTTTACAGTTTTAGCTTTGATATTACTTTGGTATTAGTAGAATGTCCGCAGTGGTGCAGCGGTAGCGTTGTTGCCTCACAACAAGAGGTTTGCCCGTTCGATTCTCGGCTGGAGTGCGGGGAGTTTCTTCTGTGTGGAGTCTGCATGTCCTCCCCGCGGTTGGGTGGGCATTCGAAAGACATGCGTAAATGGGCATGCCTTCATTGAAGGTTGAACGTCGAGCTGGCATCTCGGCGTTCGTGAAAATCTACTGCCAATCATTAGCGGTCCGGAGTTCCGCTGTGGCGACCCCTACCCAGGAAAAGCCAAAAGACAAACAACAACAAACAACATCAATTAAAGAACTAACAAAATATAAATATACATTATTTTTTTTAGCTTAGTCTGCATTTCTTTCTTTCTTAATAGCTCCATTTTACTCTTGATATGTAGCCGTATTTATGCAGAGTGAAATAACTGGGCCTGTTATAGTTGCTCCCCTAATAATACTGTGTTAACAGAACAGAGAGCGAGAGTAACATTGGCTTAATTTAAGATTGCTATTCAAACAAAGGCAGATTTTTTTTCTTTTTATAGCTGGAACATTGTTACAGATCAGTTGCTTACAGTTAGAAATTAACTTATTTTTGTTTTAGTATTTTCTTATAAATCACTTGCTCACATTGCAGCCTAATAAAATGCTTTTAAAAAGTTATTTGAAAAGAATAAAAATATATTATTCCCTGCCCACAGTTATCCTCATTGGTGCCTACAGCTGATTTTAGCATCTCACGCAGGCTTTTCAATGAGAAAGTTTACTTTTATTCATCCTTCTGTTTATTGCTGTGGGTCTGAAGCTCTTTCACCCCTCCCTTATACCCAGGAAAGGACATTGTGTTTGTGTAACAGCTCTTATCAAAGCATATGCTCTTTTCATGTATCATTGTACTCTACAAAGCACAGAAAGGTCGTAACACTCCATTTTTCCCTGAATGGGCTGCTGTTTTTCATTTTTTCCCTTTAATAGAAGATCATATAAAGTTACGTAAGAGTGGTACAGGATATGTACGAGGGTAGTGTGACAGCGGTGAGGTCTGCGGTGGGAGTGACAGATGCTTTTAAGGTGCAGGTGGGATTACATCAAGGATCAGCTCTGAGCCCTTTCTTATTTGCAGTGGTGCTGGACAGGTTGACAGACGAGATCAGACAGGAGTCCCCGTGGACTATGATGTTTGCAGATGACATTGTGATCTGTAGTGAGAGTAGGGAACAGGTGGAGGAGACCCTGGAGAGGTGGAGATATGCTCTAGAGAGAGGAGGAATGAAAGTCAGCAGGACTAAGATGGAATATATGTGTGTGAATGAGAGGGAGGACAGAGGAATGGTGAGGATGCAGGGAGTAGAGGTGGCAAAGGTGAATGAGTTTAAGTACTTGGGATCAACAATTCAGAGTAATGGTGAGTGTGGCAGAGAGGTGAAAAAGAAAGTACAGGCAGGATGGAGTGGGTGGAGAAGAGTGTCAGGAGTGATTTGTGACAGACGAGTACCAATAAGAGTGAAAGGGAAGGTCTGCAAGAGGATAGTGAGACCAGCTATGTTATACGGTTTGGAGACAGTGGCATTGACAAAAAGTCAGGAGTCGGAGCTTGACTTGGCAGAGTTGAAGATGTTAAGATTTGCACTGGGTGTGACGAGGATGGACAGGATTAGGAATAAGTATATTAGAGGGTCAGCCCAGGTTGGAAGGTTTGGAGACAAAGCCAGAGAGGCAAGATTACGTTGGTTTGGACATGTGCTGAGGAAGGATGCAGAGTATATTGGGAAAAGATGCTAAGGATGAAGCTGCCAGGTAACAGGAAAAGAGGAAGGACTAAGATAAGGTTTATGGATGTGGTGAGAGAGGACATGCAGGCAGTTGGTGTGACAGAGCAAGATGCAGAGGACAGGAAGAAATGGAAACAGTTGATCTGCTGTGGTGACCCCTAACGGGAGCAGCCGAAAGAAGAAGAAGATAAAGTTACTAGGCTAATGGCCCTGGGGCCTTTATAAGCCTAGCCAAGTTCTGCCCTTGTTGCCAAGATTAGCACTTAATGCCCGTGTCCAGGAGGGATACAGGTAGAACTCTCGTGGTGAATTTACAGTTACCCATCCAATCGTCCAGAGTGCCTTTGAAGTGGGCCAGAGAGATGCTCTGTTTGACATGAAGCGGGAGTCTGTTCCAAAGGTGAGGTAACCTCTGGGATACAAATCTATCCCTCCAGCAGGTTCTGTTAATGTCACATAACAGTCTAAGGTCTTTAGAGCGAGCAACCCATGTACCATTTGACTTGCGGATATGCAACATTCATTTCCAATAAAGCAGGGTCAGAGATTGCCTTATATGCAAGGCAGAGATTGCCTCTGAGTAGTCTGTATGAAACAGAATAAAGTGACAGTGATTTCTGATGATCCGCATAGGACAGATGCTGAAGACCTTGAATTTTCCTTGTGAGGAACCTTTGTGGTTTATCCAGTTGCTGCAGGTGCCTGGAAAGGTACATACGAAAAGAGGCATTGTACTCCATTATTGACCTGATGAGGGAAAAGTACTGGGAGGCAAGGGAGCCCACAGGATTTTTTGCAGGGGAGTGCAAACCCAGAGCCCCGCCCACACAGCCACACCTCTCCACCCATGCAGCCCCGCCCACACAACCACACCCCTCCATCCACGCAGCCCCACCATCTCCACCCACGCAGCACCCCCCACGCAGCCATTCTAGGTCCCATTAACTTGGCTATTTCTCCCCAGTTGCCATAAACACTGTTCAAAATTCTCATTGTGCATACTGTTTTATGCTTTACTTCTAAAATTATTACAGATATCTAAATTTAATTAGGAATCTGTGATAATTTTTTTTACATACCCCATGTACATTGCAACTAACTCAAGGCAACTTTCAGCTGGCAGCCCTTTTGAGTTCTGATCAAGAAGGCTTGGCTGTTCAGTTCTCTATACTGGAATAATTTCTCATTCATTGCTAATAATTATTTTATTTACTTGGGTACTAACAGAGTTTTCCTTTTTACCTCCCATAAAGACAAGGTGTTTGTTCTATCTCAAATACTTCCCCTTGTTTTATTTATTTATAAATGACTTAGAAACAACTACTGGGGAATAGTGTTCATTAGCTCAATATTTCTCATGTAGGACACTAAACTGACTCCCATGAGCCTGTTCAGATTATACAGATTTAAACAGATTAGTTTATATTACTAGTGTTCTTTGGCTTCCAAGATTAACTCTCAGTAACACAAGTTGCTGTTTAAATAAAAGCTGACATTCTGTGATCTGAATGCACAACACATTATAGCTGTATTTAACTTAAACTGTGTGCAGTCACTACATTATGTATATCTTTTAATTAATGCTTAATCAAGCATTTCTTCATAATCCCAACATTGACACAGTTGCAAATCATCACTTCATCTTTTTAAAGATAGTTCCAGTAGTCCTAATATATGCACATTATTAATTATTTTTTCAATATTAGTTTTACTGAGTGGGCGAGGGAAAATCTGAGTGTTTTCTGCTTTTGTGTGGTTGACCCTTAGTTATATGAAACTGGGTCTGCATTATCAGTGATGTAAACAACTTCATTATATGCTTAACTAAAAGTTTTAGACCTTTTTTTCTTGACACAGCCATTACAGTATCCTTCCTGTTACTGTGATAAACAAGAGTAGCCATGCATAGGAAGTATACATAATTATACATATGATTGTAATATATACAAATTGTATTAATTATAATATAAAATAATGTAATTATATCCCTTCTATAATACAGCACCACTTGTTAGTGTGTTTTAAATTTATAGTTTTGAATATTTTTCCAGCAAGCAATGAAACAAAACATATGAACCAATAATGACAAACTGCCCAATACAGAACATTTCAACCATAAAAGACCACTTAAACTTCTGTCATTACACTCCACCAATGTCAGTCAGTATGCACAATCTCTGCAGAAGTAAAGGTCATCTGAATAATTTCACATTAAAGAGATCTGTAACTAATGAGTAGTTTATATTAGCAAAAAAAATTGCATTTCAGTGTTTCATTTACAAATTCAGTGCTTGCTGCCCTTGAAGAATTAAATTGCTGATGTTACATTTAAAAAATTGGTAAGCTCTTAATATTGCAATAGGGAATGACTGACAAACCAACACGTTCATAGTTTATAGGCATCTCATACAAAGGAGGGCACACATAGTGAAGAACTCCTATTTCCCCCTTAAAATGCATCAAATACTCAGCAACTGAAAGGGCATGCAATACCAGCACTTCACCTGCTTGGTGTGGGAGTAGCATCCACAGCCTTCTGCACCAAAGGCAATTATGGTATTAACACTGCTTTCAAATTTTACAACGCAAACAGTGACTACCATTAGCTAAACAAAACAGTTAATTGCACTTAGTACGAGCAACAGTAAATTTCTCTTCCCTTGAAACTCATTCTTAATGCCTTACTCTCACATCCTCTGTTTTTGCTGTCATAACACTATTCAATGTTCTTTAACCGCTCTGTAAATGTGGGTATTAGTTCCTTCAATAATTTAATCTCCAGTTACTAATATATCATTTCTTACCTGATTAATTTTTCACCTATTATTCAGTACTGTTTGATATTCCAATTTTATAAAAGAATAATCTTAATTACAGTTAGTCTTATTAACCTCACCATTTTTACCACCTGCATCACTTGCTTGCAAGAATACAATTCACTTCTAGTTGCCCTTTGAATCCTCAATCTGCTGAGAATCCTGAATTACAAGTGTGTCATCTGTAGCATCAAGTTTGATATAGGTCAAGAGATCTATACTAGTAGAGGGTACGTCCTTTCCTTAATGTGTGCTACTTGCACTTTGCTAAACATGATTTATCATCAGCCTAGTCATTAAAATACATAAGAGTTTTCCAAGTTGTGCCAACTGCACAAGTAAAACCACCCTCAGCAAGTCCAAATTTATTACCAATAGTAGTAAGCAAACCCATCTTCTTACATGAGGAACACAAGTCTCCAAAGTTATAATGTACTGTACCTTAATATACACAAAGCATTTAGTACATTGGACAAGATATGTAATACTTCAGCAAATCAATCAATGATACACATTTAAAGGATGCATTTTCAGTAACAAAACAATTAAAAGTAAAGAATTATAAATCAAAAATATATAAATCAATAACAGAATTCACAGACTTTTTAACAACTAGGAAATGTAAGTCAAATTGTATGAAGGAATCACAATATAGAATTTAATATAAAATAAAGTGCACTGAACTAACCTTTTATTCTGACCAGTTTTGCATGTGACACTGCTAAACATCTATAACTACTTGAGCTCGCAACCACTTGTGGTCACGGCTCAAGTTAAACATCACTTTGGGATAAGGTATGGAGTGTCATACCTACAATCTGTACCAAGTTATAACTAGCTAGGCCCTTTATAAGCAGAAACACTCTAGCACTTCAATCTGTCCCTTTCTTCCAACAAATAGTTAAAGAATCAGAGGTAAAAAATAAAATATATCACATAAAGGATACTCCTACCAAGCAGTTAAACAGAAAGCCACAAAACATTGAATGGCTAAAGATACAGTCTGCTTATCATGCAACCATTGTTATATTTTTTGTTTTAAACTCCATGGACATAGCAAAGTACAACACTCAATTAACACATACTTCTAACTATTAAGAATGACAAAACATCTACATATAGATTTCATATTTCTCTCTTTCTACAAAAAAACACACTCATATACATTAAAGATGTAACACTGACAATGAAGAACAAAGTTTTTTTCCCTTTAATTTTATATTGCATCCTCACTAGTTTTGTTTGCACTCAGTCTCATCCTGTTATGGTTTCTATATTTATTTCCTTCCACCAACTAAGTAATTAACATCTCACCTTATCATCTCAGTACACATCTTTACCACCTCAGACTTAGCTAATGCATCATATTCCCATTCAGTCTTCAGTGTAGTATATCTTCAAGACTGTACAAAGGAAATGTCTAAGAATTTCTAGATGCTATGAGTTTCTTCCAGAACTGTGCCAAAGAACAGGATCTTTCAAGAACCATACTCAGATTAGCATTCCCCTCTAGAACTGTACTGCAGCAAAAGATGCTACTTCACAGTGATAGCTGAGCGCTGATCTTTAGTGTCCCTCATGTGTACAACTACATTGTGTCATGAATTTCAGCAGACTTTCAGCAGAGTAAAAATTCAAGAAACCAGTCCAGTGAGAGTGCATCTTCCACTGTATTATCTGCTTCTCTATATGATGCACAAGAGCTAAAAGCCTTTCTCTAGACATGATCAACTACATCTTTCAGACATACTAAGACTTCCCAATTTTAAAGAACTTATTTTGCTAGTCTCATTGCAAACCCATTTCATTAACCTGTACTACCACACCTCAATGCAATACTTCTTTTTATACAATGGCTGCATAGATTCACAGGTTCTGTACTCTGTTGCCATACTAACGGGTTTACAAATCTCCTTTTACAGTATTAGTTTTCCTGAAATATTGGACACTCCTTCATATTCACTATAATAGTTCTATATGGCTGCACTTATAACTACATTGCATAGCAAAGGCCATTACAGTACTCATAACTACACTATATTTTAATGGTCACTACAGTATGCATAATTACACTATCCTACACTGTAGTGATTAATATAACACAGAGACACTTCTTTTTAAGCAGCCAGACAAGTAATAATTACATCATGGCAGGATAGAAAAAAATTATAGCAAATCAATGTTCCAATTACTCAGCACAAATTTAATCACAAAGTAAATTACACTCCTACATTCATATAATGTTAGCCCTTAAAAAAGTTGCAATAAAGTTATTTTAAACTTAAAATACTTTAGTCTACATCTCAAGAAATTCACGTTTCTGGTGTGACTGATCAAGCAAGCAAATAGGGCAGAGGTTGGTCTCTCACTTGTGTTTATATTTCCTGGGACAAGAGTTACCTTGATACTCATCTTTCAACTTGGATCAAAGTAGAATGGGGGGCAAATACATGAGGGAGGAAAGGTGAGGCTGACTCGCATGTCCTTATCACCTGAGGCTTGGCTTACATACAACTCTTTCATTTCTTCTACTCACTCAGAATTTAATGTAATTTTCTTTCAGGTATATAGTTAAAAACCTCCCAGGAGTAAGAGCGTGCATCTGCAGACAACCTTGTTAGGCAAGACATCAGACTTGCTCCTTAAAATTATTATGTTTAAAAAAAATTCCAACATATGGCATTTTGATTTCCAGAAACAAAAATAAACCAACAACAAAAGGGACAATTCCTTGCACCTCAGAAGGTAATCAGACTCATAGCTCTCAACCAATCAGGGACAAACCCAGACGATCAGGGACACCTTTAATACGTCACTCAGTACCAATAACTTCAGACATCGGGAGAATAAGAGAAATGTAAAATACAGATTTTGAAACAAAAGAAGTCCTTAACTTAAATGTTGTCATTTTTATTGTGTAATTTGCCACCTTTTCTCCAAATCACCAGTTTTAGGAGGGATTAAGAGGGACAGAGCTAAAATGTGAGTCAAAATCAGACCAGTCAGCATACCTCTCAAATATCAAGTACTGGCACACAGCACTTTCCTATAACTTGTACTACCTAAAGTAGGCATTATTCCTGCTTGCCCCTTAACATTTTAATGCATAAATACAACCTGATGTGTGTACTGTAATCCACACACATAAACATACTTAGCTGTAGTTAGCTCTACTGTTCTGAAACTGCCATGAATCTGGCAACCTGTCACACACAATCAATCCAAGTACTTAAAAGGGGAAAAAAACATCAGTTTGATTCCACTTAATATAGCACATTATTACATATACAAACCAACTAAATGACAGCAATCTGGAAAGAATATGTGCAACCTTCACAAAGTAGATTGCTTGTTTTATCATTTAAAAAAAAAAGTATTTTTCAATGTCATTTCTGTCACCAGGGAGACTAACAACCTGTGATCGACAATTCAAAAAGTGGCTCTGAGGAAAGCAACTATAAAGCGCGCAACCTTCTAAGCATACAGGACTTTGAACTAGTAGAATCTATACACAAAAGCTACATAGAGAGGAAATTTACGTTGGCAGTTAATTAATCTGTGTTTTACAGAAATACATTCTATCCTTCTGGTGTTAGCTTTGACTAAGGTAAAAACTTGAGCCTAGCCAGCCTTCTTAAGTTAGGACTTTAAGCTAGTGTCCACGTTTCAGTGTTCAAACTACTGCCGACACAAGGAAAAGGGAAGTGGCTTGCCTAGGCCTATTAACAATGTTAAAGCAGCCAACATCGCTTACCTCTCTGTGGCCAGAAGCTCTGAAGGAAGGTCTCTAAGTGCCACAGCTGGAAAACTCAACTTTGCTCCTACCTTTGTGGAATCCTTCTCTGCTCCTGAAATGGCTTGCTTGCTCTGATTCTAACTGCAATACCCTCTTTCTGGACACAACACAGCATCTCTGCTGGCGCCCATCTGAAATTCAAATTCTGCGCGCGAATGCGGAAGATTAAGACGTAAACAATCGATCGCATGGCATGTATGGAGAAGATGAAAGCAAGCATCTCTGTTTGTACGACTGGACGCAAAGGGCGTTCTTAAAGAAGAACGCCCTTAAAATTTTTTTTTTTTTTTTTTAAATTAGAAGTAAATTAATCTCCTGGCCAGCCGATTCCAGTGGGGTGCAAGTGCATCCCCTTGCACTTGCCTGCGGGCGCCCTTGCTGGGAGGTTATAACTTCTTTTTTCTGGAGGCAGTGCCCTTACTTATGAGATGAGCAATAAAGAATGCTCTTCTTACCACTGTGGAGTCATGGTGATCAAAGGTAAGATGCTGTCAACCTGTTTGCCCAGGTCTCTCACCACTGAGTGCATACTTAGGATGTTGCTATTGATGTGATAGTTAACAGGAACATTGCTCTTACCAAAAGGGATGATAATATATTTTTTTGCATTGAGTTTAAGGCCATGACTTTGGCACCAATCATTTGTTTGTTTAAGACCCTCTTGTAGGATGTTGACATCATTTGGAGATTCCATGACCATAACTAATTTCCAGTCATCAGCAAACTTTGTCAGCCACAGACCTTCAGTTTTGCTTGTACTTCGGAGAAATAGATTCCAAAAAGTAGAGGTCCCAGGGCTGATCTCTGTGGAACACCACTGTTTACAGGTCTGCTGTTTGAAGAGGAGTCCTCTATTTTGACTATATGTGTTTTATCAGTGAGCCACTTAGCGATCCATCAAACGATATAAGGGTTGATACCTAGCTGGTCGAGTTTGTCAATGATGCCTGAGTGGGGGATACTGTCAAATGCCTTGGCTAAGTCTAGGTAGGCTGTATGCACAGATTTCCCCTCGTCCAGGCTTTTGGTGACTGTCTCAAAGATGTCCACCAGATTTAACAGGCATGATCTTCCTTTGATAAATCCAAACTGAGTAGGGTCAAGTGATTGGAGATTACCTATATCTTTGTTTTTAAGGTCCATGATGATTCGCTCCATGGCCTTGCAGAGAAGGCTAGTCAGGTTAATAGGTCAATAGTTCCTGGCTCAATGGAATCACCACCTTTGTGCAAGGGAATAACAGTGGCTGTTTTCCATTCAGCTGAGATAAACCTGGTGCTGAAAAGAGTATCCAATGGTGTTGCTAATTCTTGTTTCAGCCCATGTAGAACGCAGCCTGAGATGTTACCATGTCCCATATAGGCTGTGTTTTTGGCCTTAGGGCCTTTATGACCTGCTCTTTTTAGAGATACAAGGAATGGGACAGGTGGTAGGGACGTCATGGGGTACGTGTGGTGGGGACATGGGAGTGAAGTTTTCACAGAACCTCTTGTCCAACAGGTTAGCTATGTCCACATGCTCAGTGCTTGCGGTATCATTAACTACCAGTTTGGCACAAATCTGTGGCTTAGAGGATTTTGTTTGGTGCTGAAGATATGTTTTTAAGTTCATAGGTAAATATTAGGCAACCGGTTTGCAGACTGTTACACACTTTGCCAATAACCAGACAGTGACCAAAGGTGAGAATCAAACACTGTACCTTGTTTACAGTGTAAACACCTTACCCATTATGCCAGTCCATAGTATGTTGTTTTGTTTATGAAGGCTGTAATTGCTCTACAAGCCTGAAAGGTGAATACTGTTACACTTTTAAAACTCATTTTGTGCTGTTGTTTGGCATGTAGTTCTGAATACATTTAATGGCACAGTACCATTCACAAACCTGAATTGGCACATTTGAAATTTAACTTTCTGAATTTTAGTTGGGATTTGGTGGTGCCACTGGGATCATTTCCTGTCTGGAGACTGCTGCTTTGTAGATGAGAAGTTGGCATTTATGTGAACAGGAGCACCTTCTCTTTATTCATACACAGATGAACTCAATAGCACAGCCTTGGCACTTATGTTACCCAGTGAAGCAGATAGCCTTTAGGTTGTGCAGAAGTTTTCAGGGCCACATAGATGATGTGGCTTATAAGACAAATAATGTCAGTGACCCAAAAACATAATGTATAATTACTCTGTTCTTAGCAGGACTGGGGACTAGCTTTGGCAGTGGGTTTATGGCTCTACAGTTAATTGTACATGTATGGTCAATACCTGTGGCATAGGTGAGCTACTGTCCAGATGAGGTAGCACCAAGCTTGACTAGCAGTTTGGGTACTTCACAGCACTGGCAGGGAAGATGGGGTGGTGGGGGGCTATGCTTTGGGGGGAAAGAGGTGCATAGCTGCCACAAGTGAAGAGAATGGCCCAGGGCGGCGGCAGGTTTTGTGCTCACCAAACCACTGATGCCGTCATTGCTGGTATACCTGCAGTTGCACAAAAGCACCCTCATGGCTGTCTGAACAATAGACCCTATCTGATTGCTCTCACCTTGGCTTCAGATGAAATCCTCATAGCAGAGGAAATAATAGACACACTGATTGAGGGGAGACTTTATGGTTTGGAGCTTCAGCCTATACTTTCCTGCATACCACATTTACACTGCCACACAGTGCATTTTGTTTAACAGTGCTACTGACAGGAGTGGCCCAGCATACAAAGCCTCTTCTTTCTAAAATGCCATGCATGGAGCAGCACATGGTGTTACCCATACCTTCTGAGTATATGCGTAAGTAAATCTGATGTCAGTTTTCATTTTATCCTCGACATATGGGGATTGGTTCCGAGGATCGGAGCCAACTCCGCTATTACTACAGCTCACGGTAGCCAAAAACTCTTGAGCTTAACCCTTACCCACAGTGCTCCTCTGCTAATTACCTCAGATCTCATTTGCCACTTTCCATGACAGACGCGTTCACCATTGCTTTTGGTTAAGTGATTTTTGATATATATATATATATATATATATATATATATATAATTCCGAGTATTTTCCTGTTTTATTATAGCTAATCTGCTAATACTTAACTATCACTGATGATAGTTTCATTCTTCTACTTTCCCTGTTAAAAAAAAAAATCTGATTATTGTTATTAGTAGTATTTCTATTTGTGAGGACTTTCTGTGTGTGTGTGTGTGTGTGTGTGTGTGTGTGTGTGTGTGTGTGTGTGTGTGTGTGTGTAACGTATAGCTAGCCTTTTTACGCCACTGTTAATCATAGTTTTCAACAAACAAAAAGATGCACAATGCTGAGAGTAAGAACACTTTAATTCCAAAAAACAGATAAAAACAACTTAAAACAAGTAAGCGCTTTCACGATTGCTTGCTTCTTCAGACCTTAACAAACAGTATGAGAAAATCGGCATTTAAATACAAAAAGCTTCCAATTAATTAAAAACAATTAAAATTGTTAGGTGTTAACACTTATTGTGCTAAGCCTCTCTTCTTTAGGAGAGGCTTTAAAGCAACAGCACTATTCAAACCAGGTGGCACATATGCTTTAAAGTTGACAATCCATTTTAACTCAGCAAGTTCAGTCTCATTGCTCAAATCCCCTTCCCTTAAGCTTTCATTTGATTTCTGTAGTACCAAGAACTTAAAGCTGTGATTCATACCAGCTTCATATACGTTTCGCTAATGCATTTGTTAGTTTATTATTTTGTGTATAACTCTGATGCTGCAGAATCCTGTCCTTAAACATACGATTTGTCTTCCCTATATAATATGAATCACATACATTACACTTAGCCATATAGACCAGATTTTTCGTACAACAGTCTGCATAAAAGGACAGATGCATAGGTTCCATGCTTAAAGGATGCATAATCAAGTGTGTAGACCATATATAGCTGCATGCCTTACAGGACCGGCATGCATGAGTGCCCTTACGCTGGGAGGTGAGGTGCCTATATGGTTCATTGTACTTCTAACAGAGTCGCTGTTTTAAGTTCTTGGTATTTTTAAAGCAAAACTTAGGAGCTGGTTCTATATATTCACTAATAGAGGGATCAGTCATCAGGATGGACCAATTTTTCTTTATGACTTCACACATTTTATTAACCTCTGCTGAATAGGTCAGACAGACCCTATTTACATCCTTGGTGCTGTTAGCCTCTGTGTCCCTCACTATACTTGAGGAGCTGTCAGAGAAGTAGGGTTTTACTTTAACAACAGCTGATGTATTCAGTTCTCTAATTTCCTTATCTATCTCACTGCCCTTATAGCCCCTCTTCAGTAGATCTGCCTTTAGCACTCATAAAGCTTGCTCTAAAGAGTCAGCATTAGTATGCAATCTCATACACCTAGGAACCTGATTTTTAACCACATTCTTAGTAACGTAGGATGGATGCATACTAGAACGATGTAAGATGTTATTTCTCCTGCATGGTTTCCTGTACATTTTAGTGGACATGTTACATAACATATCTTTGCTCACAGTAATGTCTAAAAAATCAGTAATGTCAACAGAGTAATGCAGAGAAAAAGAGAAATAATTAGTTGAAGTCTCTAACATGTCCACAAAGGCTTGAACCTCATCCATAGTACCATTCCAGACAAAAAAGATGTTATCCACAAATCGCTTATAAAACATAACGTGTTTTATATAGATCTTTGTTGACACATTCTAGCTCCCAATTGGCTAAAACTAAGTTTGCATACGTGTTGGCACACGCTGTGCCCATTGCTACCCATACAACTTGTAGAAAGTATTCTGACTCAAAGAGAAACAAATTATTCTCTTAAGATCAGATCTAGCAGGGCACAGATCATGCTAACCTTAGAGTTAGAGAAACCACCTTCTTTAATTAAGAATCGCCTAACCCACTCAATCCATCCTCATTGGGTATCACAGTAAACAGTGATTTCACATCCATAGTAACAAACAACATTCTTTTGATGTCATTACTAGATCTACCCCTAGCCCAGTTGTATAAATGCTCTAGAAACTGTTTACTATCTTTCAAAACTGTATTAACTTTGTCCAGTAAGCCTCTCAGTTGTTTGTCGACATATATCAACATTAGCTCAGTGAGCCATCCCCTTCCTGAAACTATGGGACGATAGGGAGGATCCTTGGTGTCTTTGTGCACTTTCGGCAATCCATAGATCTGTGGTATAGTGGGGTGCTCTACAGAAAAATAAGTGTAGAGAGAATAGTCTATCTACTCTGTCATTAATAAGTCATACAAAAGGAAATTCAACCTGTTAATTATGCCATTAACTTGAAATTTCTGCAATAACACATGCACTGTATTGTCATACAACATATGCGTTTTGTCCAGATAGACAGACGTATCCAACACTACAACTCCACCTCCTTTGTCCACTGGTCTAATAACTAGATGCTCTGCTCTAATTAATTGATTCAGTGCCTTATGCTCATTCGGTGTTAAATTAAAAAAATGTTTTATTATTTTTGTCACTAAAGGACCTTCTTAAGTCATCCTCACATAACTTAACAAAAGACTCCATAGCTGGAGAGTTAACTGGTGTGAATGTGCTAGATTTCTTAAAAGTGCTACAGACTCCAGTATCACTACTTGAAAAGATAGTCTTCAACATAATATTCCTGGCAAACACTTTAAGATCTAAAATCGTCTCCACAAGGTCCATTTTCGTGGCAGGTATAAAAGTAAGACCTTTGATCAACACAGCTAACTGTTCTATTGCGAGCTCACTTGATGACAAGTTAAAAAACAAATTATTCACTTCCGACTGCGTGTCATAGGGTCTTTTGAGTAAGTCGGAGGGTCTGATTGCATCCTGCCTCTCCTTCTGTGACTCCTTGAGCTCCCTGTACGTTTGTCCTGCCTGATAGTTAGTGCTTTCCTCCCCCCCAAAAAATGCAGATTTCGAGTTAGTATTCTTATTAGGGACAGAACTCTTGTCCAAAAAAATACTAGGAATTTTAGGTCTAACTACAGAGTCTAAACTCTTCGTATTAACCACATCTAGAGCACAGCCTGAATCACATAATACAAAATCATTAGATAGATGTACATCAATATCGTCACTTACATCAACCATAGATAAAGAAACTATATCTGAATTGCTAACAGCTTGTAAACTAGTAGCAACAGACAGGCCCATACCTGTTCCTTCACTTACAGAGGCTAAAGATACATTAACAGATGAAAGCTCATCAGGTTTGTCCTGATCTGAGTGAGCTTTAGGTACAGTACTATCCTTAGCCACTGCAGGCAGAGCATCAGTACACAGTTCTATTAGGTGAATGACCACCTATAGAGGTACAGTCAGAATGAGCAGTTTGTCCGATGGCTGTAAAAGTTCCAGATACATCAAAAGGTTAATTCAGTGCCTTTAAATCCACTAGCGACCTTTCTGTACTTACATGTTTAGTCGCAGGCGTTTTTTGGTGAGTGCTGACATCACCTTTTCCCACAACAAACATTAACGCAGTCTACAGCTCGTCGTGCATCACCAACTACTCCATTAACGGCTCTGGGTGTCACAGTTGTGGTACGTTGATCTAGCGATGACGTACTTCTTGTAGGGGCATTCAGCTGAGTATACCTCGGCCAGGAGAACACATTACCATCATGGAAAGTTTTCAGGAAATAACCCTTCTTCAGTATTCAAATGTTATACTAAAATCCACTATTTTTATATAAGACATCACATGACAGAGCTACCAATGAAATTACTAAGACAATTAACATTAAAAATATATATACATCTATGTATACACTAAAAATATTCCTATATAATTTTATAAAAACATTTAGACATTCGTCATAAACATATAAATCATCATTTATATTGTTTTTGTCTAGCTATTAGTACAGGTTTAATAGTTACCATGTTATTTAGCCCAGGTGCCCTATCCACTTTAAGTCAAGTCTAACAATCCATTTGTACTCAGACATTTCTAACTTATTATTTATGTCTTCCTGTCTTAAACTTTCCCAAAAGCTTTATTATTTTTGTTAATAAAGTGAGCGTTTTCTATTCATTCGTTATCTTTTGTTGAACTACGGTTATAACGTTTAATAGAACTGAACTACAGGTGATCTGTTTTCCGTGATAATAATCGTTTGGATCTACTGTGTTAGCTCCTCAAATCACCTTTCAGTCGAAATGACACAGCCAACACAGAACATGCAGTTAATAAATGATAGGAATGGTATGGATTCAACTGGAAGAAAATCCGTACAAGACATGCTAATGCTTTCAGGTAATCTGCAATTATCTCAGGCGCTGCCTACCAATGAGGTGAATTTGGGAGCCGCTCCCCAGATTGATGGTAACCTTAGCAATCTGCTGGTACAGCTGGAGAGAAAAGTGCAAACATTTAAGAAACTCCAATGGCAGCGGCTAAGCTTTCTAGCTTATTTGGAGTTTAACATTGTCCCTAGATGGTTGCGTATTTTAAAGATGCCAGCATATGCGAACACATATCCTGAGCTCCTGAAAGCATGGCAACAGTGAAATTTAAAACTGAGTAGAGACTATATGGTCCTGATGAATGAATTTGTTTGTGTCTTTCGGCTTTTCCCGGTTAGGGGTCACCACAGCGGAACTCCGGTCCGCTAATGATTGGCAGTAGAGTTTTACGTGCTGGCTTGCCAGGCCTAATGCACAACCTTCAACGAAGGAACGCCCGTTCACAGATGTCGCCACACAGAAGATGCTCTGAGAATCGAACGGGCAATGTCTGTGAGGTGACAACGCTACCACAGCACCACCACCGCAGTGCCTATGGTCCTGATGAATGAATATTTTATAAATATTGAGAAAGAACTTTCGGATGAAATTATATGCATGGAGAATGAACTAACTGGATCTGCTAACTTTGAGTTTTGCTGGCTTATATCAGCTGATGTTAAGTAGAATGAATACTTTGGATAACAAGATACAGGCTCTTAAGCAGCGTAAGTTGCAACGATGTATCAGTGATTTCAGGATGGGTCATATCTTCTCATGGCCAAAAACTTATATATCTAATAAATTTCATCCCAAAGGACAGAAAAAAGTTAACAGGATGGATGAATTAGATACCTTTTCTGAAACTGGTCAGACTGAAAACAGTAACAAACTTTTAACCAATGATGCTATCCACAACAATGATGGGCGTATACAGACAACGCAACAGGCCAATCGCAATAAGGAGGACAGTACAGTGACAGAGATGGTTGGCCAGCAAACTAATAATAATCTGGTGAGTAGCGCTAACTCATCCTTGAATCTGGCAAGCGTAACGACTGAGAATGGGGCTGCTGAAATGGCGTCTACATCGACGAAAAGTAAGAATATAGAGGCTTTTTTAAAACAAACCCAGCCGATAATAGCAAGGTTGCCAGTAAAGTTGGATGTCAGCAAGCTCCCACAATCAAGAGGGCGTTCTCAACAACAGACAAATTTGATATCGGGCAAAAGAAAGAATGACAGCCTGCTGTCTCAGAACAAGCAGGGTCACAAGTGACTGGTAAGCCAAAGTGCTTTGTTTTAAATTTATCAAGCCTTGAGCTTACACCAGCAATGGAAAGTTTGTTAAATAAAGGACTGCAATTTATTCCTAATGGTAGGGATACGATTGTTGAAGCTCTAACTGACCTTAAGGTCTTTGTTAGGAATGTATGCTTAAAAATATTGTTTAAAGAGGTGAATGATGAACGATGGTCTGTATTTAAGAAAAAAAGTACTTTTATTCCAAATAATTGCCCGATATTGAATGCTTTTAACGTGGTCTGTGAGGATGAGCTAAGACAATTATACAATAGTATTTCAATTGGTAAACAAAAGGTGAAATATTTTAATATGTCCTATGCTGAATTTTTAGCCTGTAAGCAATTATGTGAGAATAAATATATAGTAATTAAGCAAGCTGATAAGGGGGGAGCAACTGTTATATTTGACAAACATGCATATATTGAACTAATGAATGATTTTTTGAAGGATAAAGCCACCTTTAAAGAAATTTTTTTTAGTGATGTGAGGAAGATTATTACATAAATAAATATGTCTGTTTATGACATGCAAACACAAGGGGATTTCACACTTGAGCTTTTTAATTATTTTTCAGTGTCATGCCCAGTTGTCCCAGTAATTTATGGAATACCTAAGTTGCATAAATCCTTAATTAAGCCACCTATGAGATCTATTGTTTCAGGAAGAGGGTGGGCAACTGAGCCCTTATCAATATATGTACAAAAAGTGTTGAGCAAATATTTATCAGCATGTCCAAGCTATATACAAGACACTGGAGATTTTTTAAAGAAGTTATATGCATGGTATAAGGATAACCAAAAATGTGATTTCATACTGGTGACCTTAGATATAGGTTCCATATTTACTGTCATGCCGAATTAGTATGGGATAAATGCCATTCGTGAATTTCTATGTAGTAACACAAATATGATGGGTAAAGAAATGGAGACCCTTTGTAATATAATAGAAATTGTTTTGGATAACAATATTTTTCTTTTTAATGATCAAACTTATCCGCAAATAGCCGGTGTAGTCATGGGTACTCCCAGGGCTAACACATATGCTAACATTGTGTTGAGTCAGTGTTTAAAAGAACATGTTATGAATGATGAAAATACATTTAAAGGAAATATCTTTTTTTTACCTGTGTTTTGTAGATGACTGCGGTGGTGGTGCTGCGGTAGCGTTGTCGCCTCACAGTAAGACATTGTCCTGTTCGATTCTCAGCTAGAGCGTCTTCTGTGTGGAGACATGCATGAATGGGCGTACCTTTGTTGAAGGTTGTGTGTCAGGGCCGGCAACTCGGCACGTAAAAGATCTCCTGCCAATCATTAGCGGACCGGAGTTCCGCTGTGGTGACCCCTAACAGGGAAAAGCCGAAAGACACAATAACCACTGTTTTGTAGATGATTGTTTCCTGTTGTGGAAAGGTGACGAGCAACAACTAAAAAGATTTGTAGAATTTCTAAATAACACCACGAGTTTTTTTAAAATTTACTATGGATTATTCTCATAGTAGAATTTCTTATTTGGATGTTGAACTATATAAGGAGCTTGGGGTATTGAAAACCTGTGTCCATAGAAAGGATGTACAGGTAAATAGATACATGCATGCAAAAAGCATGCATGCTAAACATGTGTTTGGTGGAATTGTTAAAAGTCAACTATTAAGGGTCAGTAGACTGAACATTGATTTGGTAAGGGTTGTGAAGAGCAGATGAGTGAAGATTTTGAAAATAGAGGCTATGATGGTGAATATGACTTAAGGATTAAAAATTACATATTAAGGGATAGAAACTTTATGGCACCTCTGTATTTTGGTGAAAGTATCTTGAATGAGGATGTGGTGACTGATTCCACCTCTACCTTGAGATATGTCACAACTTGCAACTGTATGACGAAATATGTGGAGGCAATAATTTGAAAGAATTGGCGAATATTAGCATCTTTGCCTGAGTTAGTTACAATATTGGGCAATGTACCACGATTTGCCTACAATAATAAAAATAATCTTAAAAGACAATTATGTTACAAAGATTTTGAAGAGAATTTAATGAGTTCAGTGATGCTTAATTTTGGTACTACCCCTTGTTTTAACTGCAGTTGTTGTAATGACATCTGTGACAAGCAGTCTTTTAAACATCCAGTAAATAAAATAAAATATGAGATAAAATACCAAGCTACATGTAACACAACAGTTGTATACCTAGCAACATGTACACAATGTGATGGGCTCTACGTGGGAAAGTGTTCAAGGCGACTAAAAGATCGTATAATTGAACACAAGTCTGAGATAAGGAGAGGTGCCATGTCCAATGCTAAACATAAAATTGATAATGGGACGTCTCATAATTTTAGATTTAAGGTCTTGGAGGTGGTATATAAAAGTTTAAGACAGGGAGACATAATAAGTTAGAAATGTCTGAGTACAAATGGATTGTTAGACTTGAAGCAGATAGGGCACCTGGGCTAAATAACATGGTAACTATTAAACCTGTACTAATAGCTAGACAAAAACAATGTAAATAGTTTATATGTTTATGATGAATGTCTAAATGTTTTTATAAAATTATATAGGAATATTTTTAGTGTATACATAGATGTATATATATTTTTAATTTTTTTTTTTAATGTTAATTGTCTTAGTAATTTCATTGGTGGCTGTGTCATGTGATATCTTATATAAAAATGGTGGATTTTAGTATAACATTTGAATACTGAAGAAGGGTTATTTCCCAAAAGCTTTATTATTTCTGTTAATAAAGTGAGCGTTTTCTATTCATTCATTTTCTTTTGTTGAGTATTGGACCTGTTCCCAGGAGACCTGACAAAATTCTGTCCGCGCCTGAAGACAAACAGTTTTGTGCCAAAGGGTTAGCTGTTGATGCTATGGTTATGGCAGCAGCCACGAAGAAGGAACTGGCCGAGGAGAGTTCCTCTATCCATCCACCCAACAGAGATTTTCAGGAGAAGGCTAGATTTGGAAAGCTGGTCTATGCATCACTGAGTTTTGTCTTAAGGTCTTTGAATTTTTTGGCACATTTTACAGGGCTACAAAGAGAGCTGGTGAAGGAGTTATTGAATACAGTGGCAGTAGCCATTTCTGAGGAGGTCCAGGAAGAGGTTACTTCCCAGTTGGCTACCCTGGAGTCTGTGTCTAATTAATCCATGAGGCTCATCGCTCATGCAGACAAAGGGACCACCAGAGCGGCAGGTTCAGACATTACCATTAGGAGACAGGCCTAGATGCACCAGTGTGAATTTGCAGAGCCATTTAAGTCTTCATTTGTCAGTACACCCTTTGACAGATCATCCCTGTTTGTCCCAAAATTTAAAGAAACATTATCCAGGAGTGAGAAAGGTGGAAATACACTTTCTGCTGTGGGCTTACATTTTTTCACTCCCCAGGGATCTTTTTCCAGGAATCAGAAGGGTAGTGGGAAAATGTTCAAAAAGTCCCAAAAGCCTTTACGGGACACATGTGGAGGTAGTTCCCCCAGGGTCAGAGGGGGGAACTTTAATGGAATGCTGTCCGTGTGGCAGAGGTGGCCCACAGAACCAGGAATTCAGGGATTTTTTTTCTCTGGTAAACCCTTCCAGCTCCTGAAAGGAAGCCTGATTGTCTTCCTGTGGAGGCAGTCAGGGGACGCTTATCCCTGCAACAAAACGCAGGTGCAGAGGATCATATCCAGAGGCTTTACAATTCCCTTTTCTCTTCTCCTCCTGTGTATGCAAGAAAATCCCCGATGTTCCGCCCAGTCAGAGGGGACAAGAAGTTCTAGAAGTCCAAAAGCTGTTAGAAAAAAAGACTCATCCAAGAAATCCCACCAGACCGGCAAGAGTCTGGAATTTACTCAAGATTATTTTTAGTGCCAAAAAAGACAGGGGACTGGAGACCAGTTTTGGATCTAAGTGTACTGAACAAATCAGTTCACCAGACCAAATTCCAGATGATCACGATACAGTTCATTCTTCTCTTTTTGGAAAAGGACAACTGGATGTGCTCAGGAGTTCTTCAGGATGCATATTACTGTATAAAAATGGACAAATGATCCAAAAGTGTCCTCCGCTTCTTGACTGGGAGCCAGTCAGTATCAGTTCAGAGTTCTGCCCTTTGGTCTCACCACAGCCCCCAGGGTATTCACCAAATGTATGGCAGTAGTAGCACATCACTTAAGACTGCAGGGATTCCGAGTTGCTTATCTGGATGACTGGCTCATTATCGCTCCAACCAGGCATCGTTTGATAGAAGCAAGAGACCATGTAATTTACATTTGTTTTTATCTGGGAATAACTGTAAACTATGAAAAATCAAAATTAACCCCATCTCAGAATTTAGAGTTCATAGGAGCACTTCTATATACTCGAACTTCCATAGCTTCTCTTCCCCTTGTGAGATTACAGAAAATCAGAGTTCAGGTTCAGAAAATGATCAGCAGCAGGAAAGTATCTGCTTGTCTAGTCCTGCAAGCATTAGGCTCCATGGCAGCAATGATAATTCTAGTTCCCTCAGCAAGATATCACATGAGAATACTACAGTGGCTGCTAGCCTCTCAGTGGTCAATATACAACCCATGCCAGTTCTGATTTTGATCACCAATCTTTAGAATGTATACACCAAGCTAAATATTTTCTGCAGAGACATTCTTGTAGGCCACCCCATTGTTCCATCATAACCCAAAGCTGTAGTGACAACAGACATCTTCCAGATGGGATGGGTGGGTAATATATGGGCAAGATTGTCCAAGGCACTTGGTCTCCCACAGAGGTCAACTTGTATAGCAATGTCCTGGAGCTAAGGGCAGTACTTTTAGCACTGCAAGCCTGTCAAACTGCTCTTCCTTTGGGAACAGTTGCAGTCCAAACAGACAATATGTCAGCAGTTTGGCACATCAAAAAACAGGGAGGAACCAAGTCTTACCCCCTAGGTCAAGAAGCTGTGAGTGTGGCAGTGGGCAATCTCTTCCAACCTCTTTCTGTTAGCAGCACATATTACAGGGAGTTCCGATGTGATAGCAGACAAATTGAGCAGCTGTATTTTCCTGCCTCACGAGTGGTCTCTCAATCCAAACATGACAGAAAGTATTTTCCATCAGTACGGCCAGCCTTGCTGTGATCTTTTTTGCCTCTGCTGTAAACAGCAAGTGCAGCAACTACTTTGCCCTGATCTCCCCCACCCGGGGGAGTCACCAAGAGATGCTCTGCTACACATTTGGCCCTCCAGACTGCTGTATGCCTTTCCTCTTATTCATCTAATTCTGAACTTCCTACAGAAAGCAATCAGGCTGAAGAGCAAATGAATCCTCATTGCACGTTATTGCCCTCAGCAGACATGGATCCCCTTTTTTGGCTTTATCTCATTCAGCAGCATTGGATTCTGGACCCAGCTGCAGACCTTTGTCCCATCCAGAGGCATTACTCCATCCGAACATTATGACCCTCAAGCTGACAGCTTGGTTTCTCTAGTTCCATTAATAGTCAAGTTACCTTCACTTTCTTCCCCAGTACATCATATTATCTTGGCCTCTCATAAACCAGCTACCCGTGAAATCTATGCTATTAAATGGAAGAGTTTTGCCCTTTGGGCTCATGATAACAATGTTGATCCCTTTTCAGCGTCCATTGATAAAATCTTAGAATTTTTAGCTTCACTTTTCATGGCAGATGTTTCCCAGTGTACCATAAAAATTCAGTTAGCAGTTGTTTTTAATTTCCATAATGATTTTGAGGAATCCTACTTGGCCTCGCATAAGCACTGCAACGCCTTCTTAAAAGGAATTCTGTTGCTAAAACCCCTAACAAAGATTCTACCCCACCTTGGGATCTAAACTTAGTGTTACAAACCATTGTTCAACATTCCTTTGAACCATCAGCTGATTGTGATCTAACGTTTTTAGCCTGGAAAACTGTATTCTTAGTGACAATAACTTTTGCCAGAAGGATTTCGGAAATACAAGCCTTATCATATAAACCTTCTTACCTGATTTTCCATAAAGACAGAGTTTCACTGAGAACCAATCCTTTCTTTTTGCGTAAGGTAGTGTCAGAGACCAATATCAGTCACACCATTAATTTACTAGTACTTTTTCCTAATTTTGCTAATAAAGGTGAATTACCGCTTAAACATGTATGATTTTAATGGATTAAGCCTCCTTGTGAGTGACATGAGCCTTACTGTATTGCTGAACAATAGGAAAGCTCGCTAGGCTATTGTATTCTTCTAATTTTTGCCTTCTGCTCTTTTGAGCAAAGCCTCTTTATTTCTGGAATGGGAAAGGATAAAACACTACTCATCTGTGCAGAACACTGGAAAATGGACTGTTGCCTGTGCAAACGTTCAGATATAAGGGAGCGTATTCTCATACTAAGTGTGAATGACACTGCAGCCTTCTCTCTCTTTACAGTCAGCCTGAGATGAATGTTGATACTGCAAACTGTATACCTGGAAAAAGGTATATGGTGTAATGCAGTAAAGTCTGCAGTTTTGCAGATGTTCATCGTGTTACCCTGCTGCAGTCATCACACTCGGGTTATCCTGTCGTCAGGCGGTCCCACAGTCGGCCGGAATTCCAAAGTCTTGGTCCGGTGTCGGTTGCTGTCGCTTCTTCCCTGACATCAGTGCACCAGGGGTATATATAATGCAACCAACGCCATTTTCTTCAGTCTTTCTTGCCACGCGGTGCCCGAAGCAGAAGCAGTTCGCAAGTGCCGGTCGGCCGACTCCTGAGATTTTCGAATTTCAGACCGAAGTCTTCTATAAAGCTAAGTACCCTGTTGGGGAAACTTTTCTTGCCTCAGACTGATGTCAGAAAAAGTTAACAATTGTATTTCTTGTGGGAAGCAAATACCTCATAAGGATTTTCATTCTTATTGCATACCTTGCCTAGGCCCAGACCACGACATCACTAGTTTTTGTGCTAGGTTTAATAAGCGTACTATTAAAAGATGCTTTGATTTCGCACAACACTACTTCGGTAGAAAATTTAACTACACTATGCCATCGGAGCAACCGACTACCGGCGTGCTCAAAAAATGCAAGGAAAAGGACAGACAGCCCAGGCCTAAGCCAGATTCCGAGGCCTCGGCTGGTCCGGTCTCCTGTCCTCAGTGAGGCTCCGGCGCAGCCCCTGAGTACCGCAGATCTGGAACCCGAGACCGCTTCGGAACTTTTGGCGGAATGTACCAGGCCGACTCAGCCATTTTGTTCAGGCCCTACCAACGACATTGCTGAAAAAGATGTCGGTGCTGCAGAAACGCCATCGGTTTCTGAAGGCGTTTTCAGACCGACGCTCACCATTAAAACGTATCCTAAGACGAAGACTCCTATTAAATGTAAAAGGACTGCACTTCAGTCCCCTGTTCAAGGCCCCATGCCTAAGAAACAGATGCTCAAAATGGCTGAAGATTTGATCTCTTTAATCAGGGGTTCTCAGCCCCCTCCTGACAAAAGGCCTAGACAAGAGGAAGATTATGCATCCTCTGAACAAGTGTCCATTTCTTCAGGCTCCTGAAGACTACTCCTTTGGGGAAACTTTACACACTATGAGGGAACATTTTCACTGGGAAGGTCAGGACTACTCTGACTCGAAGAAAAAGCTCAGAGAGTTTCTTTTACTCCCCCAGCACAGACCACTTGCTATCCCACCAGTTTTAGACATTGTGGATGATGTTTACTTAGAATCCAGTTTGAACCCGGACTCTCTACCTCCTGCTCCGGCCAAGCTTGACAGATACTATAGAGTGCCTGATTCCCACAAATTTCTTTATAAAAGCCCTGTTGCTGACCCAGAGACAATCTCCCAGGGTCCGAAAGGGGCTAAGGCTTGTATGGCTAAAAATCCTGTACCCTCTGAGAGGGATTCCAGAGCACTAGACAGGTGGGGAAAAAGGTTTACACCTCAGCCACTCTAGCTATGAGGGCACTAAATTGCCAATTTCACATGCTTAAGTATCAGCAATTTCTAATCTCTCAGTTAAAGCAAAGAATGACCATTCTCCCTCAACAGTCTGAATTGAAAGAAATGCAGGATCTGTTGCATGCAACTGAACAGGTGGGCAAACATACCTTACAATGTGGGTTTGATTCTTTGGAGGCCTCCTGCAGAGCAGCTGTCACTGGGTCTGTTATACGTAGGCATGCTTGGTTAAAGGAACAAACTCTGCCTGATCATGTTAAAGCAAAGCTTCTAGATTCTCCCTTACAGCAGGATGTTCTTTTTGGAGTTAAAGCAGAAGAAGTCTTAAAGAAAATGGAGGATAAGGCAAAATCTCTGCAGACAGTCAAAGATTTCCTACAGGTACAGCCCTCGCTTCAGCAGAAATTGTCCAACAAAAATTGGTCCTTTCCAGCTACTGACAGACCACAGAGGGGTAAATACAGACGTCCAAGAGGCAGAGGACAACCACAAGCCCAGTACAAACCTCGCCAATGGGGCACTACAACACAGAAGGGAGGAGAAGACAGGTTCCAATCTACCAGAAGGCAAACTCAATGACTTGCACCTCATCTGGCCAAGCAACACTCTCTTGGCAGCCCCCTTGGGAGGAAAACTCACACTTTTTTCAGACAACTGACACATTGTCACAAAGGATAAATGGGTCCTAAATATAATTTTACAAGGATACAGATTCCATTTTCACACCTTGCCAATGAAAAGAGGAATGCCAAACCTGCCACAAAATCAATGGGCAGAGACACAAAAACAAATTACAGCTCTCATGGACATGAGAGCCATTCAACTGGTACCTACTCGAGAGCAAGGTCAAGGATTTTACTCAAGACTCTTTCTAGTGCCCAGAAAGGACAATGCCTGGAGACCAATTCTGGACCTTTCAATTCTAAACAGCTTCTTACAAGTACCCAAATTCAAGATGCTAACACTACAGCAGCTTCTTCCCATGTTGGGCAAGGAAGCATGGCTAGTAACGTTGGACCTCAAGGAGGCATACCTGCATGTCCCTATCAGACAAAGTTGCAGAAGATACCTCCGTTTCATTGCAGGTTCAACCCATTACCAATTCTCTGCACTGCCCTTTGGCTTATCTACTGCACCCAGAGTCTTCACAAAATGCCTGGCACCAGTAATTGCATACTGCAGACAAAGAGGAATTCAAATATACCCATACCTGGATGACTGCCTCATCCAAGCAGAAAGCAAGGACATTCTCTTACATCATCTGGCTTTTGTAAAACATCTACTAAATTGCCTGGGGTGCACAGTAAATGAAAAGAAGTCAAAACTAGTACCCTCACAAAATATGACATTCCTGGGTGCCAGCTTGAATACAACGGCCCAGAAGGCTTATCTGACGCCAGACAAACAACTACAACTGACTCAATATTTCAAAACAATGGCAACAAAGACCCAATTAACTGCAAGAAAAATTCTGCAGGCCTTGGGCTTCATGGCATCTTGCATACTACTAATATCATTTGCAAAGCTGCATATGAGGAAATTACAGTGGTACCTAAAAGGCGTATGGTCTCAACACAGCCACAGCTTGGACACAATGATATCTCTCATTCCCTGCCTACAACAGGAGTTTCTATGGTGGTCACAGGCATGTCACCTCAACAAGGGTCAGCCTTTCACCTTGCCCCCAGCCAGGCAGACTTTCACAACAGATGCATCAGATTATGCCTGGGGGGCACACATGGCAGGACTGCAGATCAAAGGAATCTGCACATCAATCAAAAAGAGATGCTAGCTGTACAGAAAGCTCTTACAGCCTTCAAGAATCTATTACATCAGGACAACTTACAATAAAGACGGACAACACCACAGTAATGTGGTACATAAATAAACAAGGGGGTACTCACTCCTACCGTCTATGCAGGCAAGCAATGATCTTATGGAACACAGCTCTGGCTTACCAAGTTCAGTTACAAGCTCAATTCCTGCCAGGAAAGAAGAATACATTGGCAGATGACCTCAGCAGAAACATCATGGATCCCCACGAGTGGAAACTAGATCCACAGGTATTTACAATGATATCTCAAAAATGGGGCCTTCCAGACATAGACCTGTTTGCCAGTCCTCAAAACTATCAACTAACAACATTTTGTACAAGGACATTTCACCATCAAGCTTGGAAAGTGGACGCACTCTCTTTCAGTTGGAAAAACCTGACAGTATATGCCTTCCCTCCATTGCCTCTCCTCACAAAGGTACTTCTGAAAGTCAAAAAGGAGAGACCACGACTGATTCTCATAGCCCCAGACTGGCCACGCCAGCACTGGTACCCACTATTGAGGAATATGGCCCACCTTGGATATTACCACAAATTTCCCATTTGCTCACACAACAAAACAATCAGTTTCTTCACAGCCAGCTCAAAACCTTAAATCTGGCTGCATGGCATATCAACTAAGCATCCAGCCAGCTCCTCTTTCCCAAGCAGTTATGTATGTTATTCTGGAAGCTAGGAGGCCAAGCACCAGGAAGGCTTATTTGGACAAATGGAAAAGGTTTTGTGCCTGGAACCAAGCTAAAGGCCAAGACACAATTCAGCCTCACATGCCTCATCACATTCTACAGTGTTTAACTGAGGTGTTGCACAAAGGACTTTCTTTCTCCTCCATTAAAATCCATGCTTCAGCTATTTCAGCCCACTACAACACGGATCCACCCTTATTTTCGCATCCACTTCTAAGGCAGTTCCTCAGAGGGGCAAAAAACATTAGGCCACCCAGGAGAGCTCCTACACCAACATGGGACCTCAATTTTGTTTTGGAAAAACTAACGCTGCCTCCCTTTGAACAAGCTTTCTCTGCAGATCTTCAGTTCCTGTCATGGAAAACTGCTAGCAATAACTTCAGCTAGAAGAGTCTCAGAGCTGCAGGCACTAATGGCAGTGGAACCTTTCCTCATTTTTCATCAAGACAGAGTTTCTCTACGAACTAATCCTTCCATGTGAGAGTGTTCAATCTCGCCGTTTGTTCTTATACACGGGTTCGGAGCCGATCCTCGGCTCCGAGTCGGCCGCATAGCAAAGCTCTGCATCTTAGAGAAGCTCGAGACCAGGCTATATCCCACAATCCTCCCTGCCATTACTCAGATCTAGTTTGCTGCAACGGATCACATCGACGAGAGCTCGGACCAGAGAGAATTTTGTTATATTCAGATATGATTCTTATCTTTCTAGTTTAAAAAGTTCTTATAGTTCTTGAGAAGTTAGTTTTTGATTAGTACTAGTGTGTGTGTGTGTGTGTGTGTGTGTGTGTGTGTGTGTGTGTGTTATTATAATTAATCCTGTCACTTTTCATAGGTCCCCTTTTGTGGCCTACCTCTTCTTACCCACTTATAGCAATACTTATATATACATATATAAATATTTTCTTATAGTTATTACTTATTATAGCTAGTGTTTTAAAATTTTTCATAGTAGAGTGTCTTACTACCGGTTATGTCAGAAAAAGCCAAATCCGGTTTTAAAAGATGTCAGTGTGGGCAGAAAATGTCCATCACTGACCACCACACTTCCTGCGTCTACTGTCTTGGCCCTCTCCACCTGCAAGAGGCTTGCTCTATATGCCATTTCTTCAGCGGGAGGGTCTTTCAGCGGGAGGGTCATGACAGATAGATACAGGAAACTTATAGATAGGGGACTACTTAAGCCTGCCTTCCAGGAGGCTTTGGACAAGTCAGACCAGGCTTCTAAGTCCTCAAAGATGTCGGAGCCCATGTCATCGGCTCTGAGTTCATCTTTGAAATTTCGTTTGCCGGTTCCACAGACTTCGGGGCCGAGCGTCGAACGTTTGTCTTTCACTGAGCCCCAGGTCTTGGAACCGGTGTCGGAGCTACCGCCACCTTCCATTTTTCGGTCGGTGCCATCTTCGGCCCCTTCGACCCGATCTTCCAGACCATTATCCGATACAGATGTGGATCATGTCGTGCAGAAACTTATGGAGAACACGGCCCTTTACAAGTTGATTGCAGTTTCCTCCCAATTGGTGTCAAAACTAGAAGGCCTCCCTTTATCTCCAACAGGTCCTCCTTCGAGACCCATCCAGTCTTCGGAACCGGGAGAGGATGAGCCGATGATAGTGGAGCCCTCGGTGCCGAAACCGTCCATTGCACGATCGACACCATTGACTTCGACTCCTTTGGAACTTGTAGGTGAGTCGCGGAGTCGACTATCTCTCCTCGGTTCCGGGACCGAGAGTTGTACCGACCTTTCGGTGCCAACTCTCCCTCTCGGGGCCTCGGTGCAGATTGGCTCGGCTCTGTCCTCGGGGTCGAGGCCCACGGCCCCCGTATCTGGGATCCTTCCATGTTCTTCGGAACCGGAGGAGTCCTCGGCCCGGGGTTCAGGGGTTTTTGACCTTATGAGGAAGGTTTTGTCTGCACAGACAACCACTTCTTCTCCCTCCCCTAAGGGGCCGCTCTCTGTTTCTGCCCCCACGACCCATCCAAAGCGTAGAGCACCATTGCCTCAGCCACCCCAGAGGTGCCCCTGTTCCTCGGAGGCCTCCCCGGAAGCCCCCTCCGATGAGGTTCCGAGGAAAAGACTGTGCAAGAGGAGGCACATGGATTCCCCGCAGGAATCTCTTAACATCTGACACTGACTTGGATGAGGCAGAGGGGTCCCCAAAATCCCCCTCTGTGGATGTCTCATTTGCGGACATCTTGGAGATCTTAAAACAGAGGGGTGATTGGCAGTCCCTAGCCCCCACTGAGGATGAGTCAGTGTTGCTGAAGGCTTTTGGTGCTCAACCTTCTACCTCCTGGGTTACTCCGCCCTTCGATGAATTAATGGATTTAATTGCTTGAAGGGCATGGGAGACACCGGACACAGTGGAACCGGTCCCTCGAAAACCGAGCAAATTTATCACCGCCCCCCAGGTCAAGGTTTATCTCACCAAGGAGTCGTCGGCTATGGTGGTGGCTGCAGCCACTAAAAGGAGATGTCTGAGTCTTTCTCTTCTGTTCATCCTCCTAATAAGGATTCTAGGACTATGGACAGATATGGGAAGCGCGTTTTAGTTCAGCGACTTTTCCATCGTTCACTAAACTATTTGACACATTTTACACATCTGCAGAGGGATCTCATCAAGGAGCTGGGAGATACCCTTCCAGGGTAACACAGATGCTGCTGTTTCACCTAAGGTAACAGCACAGCTTAACACCCTTACCTCCATAGTGAACTCATCCATGAGGCTCATCTCGTATCGACTGAAGGATCGAGTAGAGCTGCAGCTTCAGCGATTGCTCTATGAAGACAATCCTGGATGTTGTGCTCATTTTGAAGCCTTCAAGTCTTCCTTCGCCGCCCTTTGATGGTGCCACTCTCTTTGGGCCCAAAGTGAAGGAGACACTAACAGGGTGTGAGCAAGAAGGAAAGACTCTGTCTGGTGACGGAGTGCGTTTTTGCAGTCCAACTAGAGCATACCTCAAAGGGCAACGAGGTGGAAAAATGTGGTTCCGTAAACTCAGGGATCTTTCCAGGCCACACAGTGACCCCCAGAGGCAGAGGGGCAGAAATGGAAGGCGTCGCCCGGCGGCAGAGTCCAGAACCAAGGCGACAGGGATCCTGTCCCTGGTAAGCCTTTCCAGCACTCCTGAGGGGCCCGACTGTCCTGCTCAGGAGGCAGTCGGGTAAACGGCTTTATACCCACAGGCCTGGCTAACTCTCACCTCGGACTCTTGGATAAAAAGCATTGTAACCAGAGGATACAAAATCCCTTCATGTCAACTCCACCCCAACAAAGAAGGTTTCCAGATGTGCCACCCCATCTGAGGCCCAGCAGCAATAGAAATTTCAAAGCTGCTCGAAAAGAGTCATCTAGCCAGTCCCGGGACCAAAAGGATCCGGAACTTACTCAAGGTTCTTTTAGTTCCAAAAGACAGGGGACTGGAGACGATTTTGGATCTCAGCAATCTCAATACCTTCGTGAAGAAGGAAAAGTCACGGATGGTCACGCTTCAATCGATCCTTCCATTTTACAGAAGGGCGACTGGATGTGCTCGATAGATCTCAGGGGCGTACTACCACATCAAAATGGCCAGACCGTCCAGAGATCACCTGCGCTCGGCTGGGAGCCAGTCACTTTCAATTCGAGCCCTGCCCTTTGGGCTCACCTCAGCCCCAGAATTATTCACCAAATGCATGGCAGTGGTAGCGTCTCACTTGAGGCGTCTAGGATTCGGTATTTCCCTATCTGGAAGACTGGCTCCTCACCGCCACCACCGTAGCCTCATACAAGCCAGAGACTACACAGTCAACCTTTGTTTCCCACCTAGGGATTTCCATAAACTTGAAAAATCTGCCTTACTGCCCTCACAGCATATTTCGTTCATGGAGCAGACCTAGATACATGTTTAACACTGGTAAAGCTCCCTCCAATAAGGGCTTCATCCCTCAAGGAACAGGTTCTTCTTCTACTGCAAAGCAGGAAGGCCCCGGCCAAACTAGTCTTGAAGGTTTTGGGACTCATGGCAGCGTCCCTGATTGCAGTCCCTATGGGGAGATTGCACATGAGGCTCCTCCAATGGCTGCTGTTCATGCAGTGGTCGTTCCAGCAGTTACCCCTAGCGCACGAGATTCTGATAACAGATTCTGGCAAACGAGACCTCTCATGGTGGGTGTACAGTCAAGATCTCACTATGGGTCGTCCATTTGTTCTACCCAATCCGACGGCCACGATAACCACGGACGCTTCTCTGATAGGGTGGGGGGACTATTTCAGGGAAGAACAGTCCAAGGGGAATGGACCAACATAGAGTACAACCTGCACATAAATGTTCTGGAAATGAGGGCGGTGTTCCTGGCGTTGCAACACTTTCAAACCCTCCTACCTCTAGGAACAGTAGCAGTTCAGACAGACAACATGTCTGTAGTCTGGTACATAAACAAACAGACGGAACCAGATCTTACCCATTATGCAGAGAGGCCATGAGAATTTGGCAATGGGCAGAGTCCACAGGTCGCTTTCTGATAGCAATGCGCATCCCGGGGTCATCCAACGTCATTGCGGACAGGTTGAGCAGAGCCATCCTGTTACCTCACGAGTGGTCCCTCAAGCTACAGGTGGCGGAAAGAATTTTCCGCAGATGGGGCCAGCCTTGCTGTGATCTGTTTGCTTCCCTGATGAATACCAAATGCAGAAGCTATTTTGCCCTTCTACCCCCTCCGGGGGATGTCCCCAGGGATGCACTGATACACGATTGGCCCCCGGGTCTCCTATATGCATTTCCACCTACCCCCTTGATTCCCAAATTTCTTCAGAAAGCCAGGAACCTGGAAAGGACAATTATACTCATAGCCCCATTCTGGCCTCGACAGATATGGTTCCCCTTTCTTCGAGCCTATCAAACAGAGGAACCGTGGATCCTGGACCCAGTACCAGATCTACTGACCCATTCATCGGGAGTTCCTCACCCATCTCTTCTATCCCTCAAACTAGCAGCTTGGCTGCTCCACTTCCCTGCCTAGCCAGGTCTGATCTACTTTCTCCGGCAGTTCAACGCATTCTGGTTGCCTCTCATAAGGCTTCCACTACAAAACTCTACAGGAGTAAATGGAAACGCTTTGTATACTGAGCATCTAGCCAACACTTGGACCCCCTAGTAGCTCCTTTACATAAAGTTCTAGAATTTCTATCCATCCTTTTTCACAAAGGAGCCTCTACTTCCACACTAAGAGTACAATTGGCGGCCATATCCAACTACCATGTTGGTGAGGACGGTTCTCCTATTATGTCCCACAGGCTTTGTAAGGCTTTTATGAAAGGATCCTTCTATCTTCGACCACCCGTCAGAGACCCTTTATTCCCATGGAATTTAAATTTGTTATTGTGGCAACATTAGTATTGTAATTAGTATTGTCGCAACTAATGTTGCCACCCTTTGAACCAGCCTCTTCTTGCCTCCAGAAGTTCTTGTCGTGGAAGACACATTTTCTTGTAGCTGTTACTTCAGCTCGAAGAGTTTCAGAGCTGCAAGCACTATCAGTCAAAAACCGCCTTACTTAATTTTCCACCCAGATAGAGTCTCCTTGCGAACAAATCCATCTTTCCTTCCTAAGGTATGTTCTATCACGAATATTAACCAGTCCATAGAACTCCCTACCTTTTTCAAAAACCATACCAGCAAGTTGGAGTATATGCTGCACAAGTTGGATGTCCACAGACAACTAAGATTTTATCTGGACAGGACTAAAGATTACAGGAAAACAGATCAGCTTTTTGTCGCGTTTGCAGACAATAAAAAGGGCATGGCAGTTACAAAATGTACACTTTCTAAATGGCTTACTGATTGTATAGCCTTTGTATATTCTAAGTCAAATCAGGCCTTGCCTACCAAACCTAAGGGCCATTCTACCAGATCCGTTTCCACTTCCTTGGCTCATGCAGCTCGTCTTCCTTTAGACATGATTTGTGCAGCAGCCACGTGGTCTAAACCACATACTTTCATCGCTCATTATAGGGTTGACAAAGCCTCCAAAGACAGGACATCTTTTGGTTCCACTGTGCTTAGGAACGTTCTTCCATGAGTCACTTTCGGGTGACGACTAGTGACGCTACCCGTGTGTAAGAACAAACGGCGAGATTGAACACTCTCACATAAAGAAGTTATGTTCTTACCATAACGTTCCATGTTGAGTGTTCATCTCGCCTTTGTTCTTACATTCCCTCCCTTCCCTCCCTCACGTGTTTGGAAGAACGAGTAGGACTAGAGTCTGGTCGACATGCCTTAACCACTTCCGGGTATATTGTTTCTTACCTCATGGGGTATATTTCGCTACCCTTAGTTAATTTAACTGAGATATTGTCTCTGATTTTTGTGGCTGTGTGTAGCCTTAGCACCTGAGGTTTATGGTTGGTCTGGTTTGCTTGCAAACTAGATCTGAGTAATGGCAGGGAGGATTGTGGGATATAGCCTGGTCTCGAGCTTCTCTAAGATGCAGAGCTTTGCTATGCGGCCAACTCGGAGCCGAGGATCGGCTCTGAACCCGTGTGTAAGAACAAAGGCGAGATGAACACTCCACATGGAACATTATGGTAAGAACATAACTTCTTTTTTATGCCTAAGGTGGTTTCCAGTGTGGCTTTAAATCAAACTATCCACTTACCCACCTTCTTCCCAAATCCACAGAACAAAGGTGAGAGACTCCTGCATTCCTTGGACATTCACAGGCAACTTCGTTACTACTTGGACAAAACTAAGACTTTCAGAAAATCTGACCAGCTCTTTGTATCCTATGCTACAGCTTCACAAGGCAAGGCTATATCAAAACAAACCATTTCCAAATGGATAGGTCATTGCAAAGGTTTCTGCTCTACCCATCATGGAAAACCAGTTCCTGCTACCATTAGACCCACTCTACCAGGGCAACAGCTACTTCTACAGCCTTTCTCAGGGGGGGTTCCAACCAAGGAGATTTTGGAAGCTGCAACTTGGAGTTCAGTACACACCTTTACCAAATACTATCACTTACCACTTTACTCTAAGACTAGGGCGGGCTTCGCCACTGCAGTTCTGCAGTGCCTTCTAGCCTCCTCTAACCCTCTATGATTCCTCCACCCACCCTTAGCTTTGGGATTCAACCCAAGTGTGATGACTGCAGCAGGGTAACACGATGAACATAGTACAGTTTTGTACCTACCATAAATGTAGATGTTCGAGTGTACACCCTGCTGCAGTCAGGTTCTCCCTCCCTCCATCCCCTCTGATCTAACTGGCTAAATCTCTACAATACCTTCCTGATGTATTTGCTTATAGCTGAAGGGATTTTGTGTTTGTGCAAAGTTTACTCAGTTTGGTACTAATTACTGACCACCGTTTTGGGGGCACCTGACATCTGGGGTAAGAAAAACTGAAGAAAATGGCGTCGGTTGCATTATGTATACCCCTGGCGCACTGATGTCAGGGAAGAAGCGACAGCAACCGACGCTGGACCAAGACTTTGGAATTCCGGCCGACTGCGGGACCGCCTGACGACAGGATAACCCGAGTGTGATGACTGCAGCAGGGTGTACACTCGAACATCTACATTTATGGTAGGTACAAAACTGTACTTTATCCATTTGTATAAGTTGTATGGAAGTTACGTTTCCTACCTTGTAAGTAGTCATCTAAACAGCACTCATTTGCTGATAAAGAAACTTCCAATTAGAACTGAATTGAGTACTCATCTTCATTTTTAACCAAGCTGAAGGACTACAGATTTCTGTCACAAGGATCTGAAACCTATGTGATGCTAAAACGAAGAGCACTATAGGACCTCAAGAGGAGGCACCTACCACTTAAGGAGATTTTAACCCCGGAACGTATCCTTCAATATAGGCAAGAGGATACTTAGAATTCTATGTTTAACCCTCAGTGTCTCCTTGAGATACTGATGCTCTAAACTTGCCACTACCTAGGCAAAGACTGAGCCTTTCATCTCTTCATTACCTTGCAGGCAACCTCAAGATGCTATACTGGGCACATCTCCCTCGAGGGTTGCGTGTGTGTGTGTGTGTGTGTGTGTGTGTGTGTGTGTGTGTGTGTGTGTGTGTGTGTGTGTGTGTGCGTGCGTGCGCGTGCGTGTGTGTGTGTGTGTGTGCGTGCATGTGTGATTTATTTGTACCAGATGCTGATCTAATGCTAGCCGTGTCATTATTCATCACAAATGGGTCTTGGATCCAACCTTTGTCATTACACAGGGACACAAAGGAGCTAAGACTAGTTTTGCCAAGAATCCTCTTCCTTCTGACAAAGACTCCAGAGCTCTGGACAGATGGGGAAAGAATGTGTTGCTTCAGGATCTTCTCTTTGTCAAAAACTCCTAACTTCCCTAGGGTTCACCATCAACGAGAAAAAAATCAAAGCAAAACCTCTGCAACCTTAGCTATCAGAGCACTCAGTTGTCAGTTCCATATGTTAAAATATCAACAACACACTTTGGAACAATTTAAACAGAAGATTGCAACCTCTCCTGATGGTGCCAAATCAAAAGAGCGGCAGAATTACTCCACTCTGCTTGTCAAGTGGCCAAGCACTCATTACAATGTGGATATTATGTCCTAGAAGCCTCTAGCAGGGCAGCAGTGACAGGATCTGTTATCAGAAGACATGCATGGCTAAAGGAACAACCTCTCCCTGATCATGTCAAGTCTAAACTTAATGATGCACCCCCAGATAAAGAACACCTGTTTGGGGAAAAAGCAGAAGAGCTGCTTAAAAAGATGGAAGACAAAGCAAAATCTGTGCAAACAGTAAAAGATTTCTTTCAAGTTCAACCGCCCAGATTCAGCAGGAACTTCCCCTCTAAGCACTGGGTCTTCCCTGCACCCAGCAGACAGGGCCAAAGTAAGCCCTGCAGGGACAGGACATCCAGGCCCCTATCCCAGGGCCAGCAAAGAAGCAAACAATGGACCACTTCCACCTCTAAGGCAGGGTGTTCTAAGCCAAGCTTCTATGGTAAGCACTCACAATAACTCTCCCTCCCCCTCTGCCCTCCTTTCACTCATCTAAAACTAGGAGGAAGGCTCACCCTCTTCAAGGACATTTGGGTTTCTATAACCAAGGACCAATGGGTATTAAAACTTTTTTCAGGGATACAGATTCTCCTTCACCGAACTCCCAGTTCCAAGAGGGTACGCAGACATCCCCCCAAACCAGTGGGCAGAGGCATTAAAACAGGTAAAAACACAAATATCTCAGGGGGCAATAGAACCTGTCCCTCCAGATCAAACAGGAAGATCTGAAGTAGGAGATTCATTTGTCTGCAACCTGTGGGTTATGGATCCGATATCGGATCCGAACCGGCATGGTTTACCAGCTATGGATCCAAGCTCTCAGCTCCTCCCCTCTCCCATAATGCCCTGCTCTCCCCTCATGACCCCAGATCTCGTTTGCCGCGCTGGTGACCAGATTTGTGTTCCTAAGCTCTTCAGCTAAGTGCAGTTTTTCAGTGTTTAAAGTGCTAAATTTTGAATTTTTGTGTGAAAGTTGTGTGGAAGTTTAGGTTTCCCTATTACTTAATTATACTTTTAGTGTTTAAAATTTAATTTTACTTATCCCCCCCCTCGCTGGTAGCGTAGTGTGTGTTTGGGCCTGTTGTGTGGTTTAGTTACTTTTGCTTTAACTTTAGTTTAAGTAACTTTTTGGTATTTGGGATGTCTGAACAACCCAAAGCTGTGTTCTCCAAGTGCTCCGAATGTGGCCATAAGCTTTCCCCGGCTGATGGCCACACTCGGTGTGTTAGATGCCTTGGGGTTGAACACCTCACTTCTGGATGTTCCATTTGTGCAGGGTTCAACCCCAGGGCATTGAAGGAGCGGAGGTCCAAGCTTGTCTTGGCGGGTCTTTTGCCACCGGTCTCGGCTCCGGCCTCCGCTCCTTCGGGGGTAACCGTTTCTGTTGTCTCCTCTCGGCTCCCCTCCTCCTCCTGGGACTCAACCTCCCTGTAGTGGTTCGGAGGAGAGGGAAGCTAGAAAGAAGGACCGGAGGGAGAAGCACAAGCACCATAAGCGGCGGGCCGAGACCTCTGTTTCGGCCCCGCCAGCCAAGCGGGCTTCTCCTCCGGCCTCCTTGTCTGCTGGCTCTCCCCTCCTCGGCTCCAGTCTCCTGTGTGTTTTCACGGGACCTGAGGAGGAGGAGACAATCTCCTTGAGGCTATCGAGGAGGCACTCAAGGCCTACCTCAGTAGCCTCGTCGAGATCAACTTATAGCCTGTCAGACGCTGATCTGGACCGGATGATGAGAAGGTTCATCCAGGCCCAGATGCAGATGGGAGTGCTCTTGCCCCGGGGAGCTCGACCTTTTCAAGCCAATGCTCCTTCTCCGACCCGCTACCGGGTTGGAGCAGTTGGAGCCGTGCAGCCGGGCGGGGTGGTTGGCGCCGATAGTACTTGGTACCGGATCCGACCCTGCCCTCGAGTGCTTCGGATCCGACCTCTCGGAGCCTGGATCCGAGCCGGATCCGGGGATCAGTGCTCCGGCGCCGTCTGTGTCGGGCGCACTGTCGCCGGATCCGGCGCTTGGCGCCGGCTCCGATCCACTTCGGATCCGAGGGCGATTGTCGGATCCTTTGGTCGAGGTCGGCTCCTTCGGCTTTTGATGTAGTGGAGAGGGCCCTGTTGAGGGTCTCCGGACCCCCGGCACTTGATTCGGCTCCATCCCGCGCTCCCTCTGCACTGGGTCAGGCTTCCACCATCCGGCCCCTGGGACAGCCCGCTCCTTTGCCCCAAGCTGTTCCCCTGGAACAGGCTACTGTTTGCGAGGAGTCCTCTGACATCCCCCCGGAGGATGTTCCCCGCAAACATACGTGCCAAAGGAGGCACATTGACTCCCGAGTCTCTCACAGAAGACACGGTTGGAGGAAGGGAAGGCTCCCACGGTCACCCCGAGGATGTCTCATTTGGAGACATCATGGAAATGCTCCGCATAAGGGGGGGGTGGTCTGCCCCCAAGTCTTCCTCGGACAAGTCCGTGTTCTTGGAGGCATTTGAAGTGGGCCCGTCTACCTCTTGGGTGTCCCCTCCTGCCGACCCCTGGTGGACCTCATTACCACCAGGGCGTGGAAGGAACCGGACACCGTGGAGCCAATCCTAAAAGGCCCGACCGTATTCTCAGTCCCCGGCTGACCATGCCCATTGGAGTAAGGGGCCTCCAGTAGATGCCATGTTGGCGGCGGCCACCAAGGGAACTTGCTCAGGAGAGTCCCTCAGTCCATCCCGAGCAAGGAGTCTCGGATGATGGACCGCTTGGGAAGCGGATGTTTAGTTCAGCGACCTTCTCTGTGAGGCTGAACTATCTGGCACACGTGATTAGGATGCAGCGATCTTATTAAAGAATACGCTGCATCCCCAGAGTCCATGTCGGAGGAGGACAAAGTGCTGCACTCCACCCGCATGGCCACTCTCAGGTCCGTCACCAATACCTCTATGCGGCTACTGTCCCATGCTACGGAAGGTGCCTCTAGAGCCGCAGGGGCAGGCCTAGTTACTAGACGTCAGGCCTGGCTCCGTCATTCATTTCTCAGAGCCCTTCAAGGCGTCATTTGCAACGCCCCTTCGATGGTTCTGCCCTCTTTGGCAAAACTGTTCGACACTTTGACCCAGAGCGAAGGACGGGAAGGCGCTGTCTGCCGTCGGAATCCGCTTCTCTGCACCCCAGAGGCCCTATTCTAGGAACCAAAAGGGACAGAAGAAGATGTGGTTCCGGAAGTCGCAGCAATCTCAGCCTGCTCCGGACAACCAGTCCTTCCGTGGCAGAGAAGGACAGGGAGGATGCCGCCCTAGGGGCAGAGGGGCTCCCAGGAACTTCGGGTCCAGAGAACCCTTCTCTGAACGGCCCTTGCAGCAGCCCTGAGGGGTTGCCCGGCTGCTCCACTCTGGAGGCAGTCGGGGGACGTTTTTCGGAGCACCTAGCGGCATGGGAGTCCATAACATCAGACCGCTGGGTCCTCCAGATCATATCCAGGGGATACCGTATACCCTTTCTTCACTTGCCAAAATTGAAGTCCCTCCCCGACGTTCCACCCGGTCAGTGGGCGGGCGCTGTGGCAGAAATCGGCCATCTGCTAAAGAAAAGAGCCATCCAGTCCGTCCCCAGACCAGATCGGATCAGGGTTCTACTCCAGGTTCTTTTTAGTGCCAAAAAAGACGGGGGACCTAAGACCAATTTTAGACCTTTCACTCTTGAACCTGGCAGTTCCCAAGGAGAAGTTCCGAATGGTCACGTTGCAGTCTATTCTCCCCCTCCTGGGAGAAAATCACTGGATGTGCTCCATAGAACTCAAGGATGCGTACTACCACATACTAATGGACAGGCGCTCCAGGAGGTTTCTCCGCTTCCAGCTGGGAGCCAGTCACTACCAATTCCGGGTCCTTCCCTTTGGTCTCACCACAGCCCCCAGGGTGTTCACCAAAGTATTAGCAGTGGTAGCGGCCCACCTGAGGCTTCAGGGGGTACAGGTCTTTCCCTACCTGGACGACTGGCTTCTCACCGCCCCAACAAGGCATCTACTACTATTGGCGAGACTCCTTTCTCCATCTTGCTCCCCGTCTGGGCATCACAATAAACACAAAAAAATCCAACCTAGCACCCATGCAGTTCATAGATTTTATAGGTGCCAGGTTAGACACAAGGAGATTAAAAGCCTTTCTCACTGCGGACAGAGTTCAAAATCTGAAATTCCAGGTGCGGGCCATTCTCCACTCAAGCTCAGTTCCGGCGGAGTTGGTCCTGAGGGCCTTAGGGTCCATGGCGCAGCAATAGCGCTTCTTCCTCTCGCCAGGTTCAATGTCGCATCGTTGAATGGACACTCCTAGTTCAGTGGTGGTATCTTGCTCTTCCTATGCATCATCCCATTGCGATCAGCAAGGCTTGCAAGCGGTCCCTCCTGTGGTGGCTACACTCTCCAGATCTCCACGGAGGCCGCCCATTTTGTGCTTCTCCCCCTCTCGCCACGGTGACCACGGACGCCTCCCGCCTTGGGTGGGGGCATTGCAGGCGGACGGTCCAAGGCACGTGGAACGATTCAGAGACCTTACTGCATATCAACGTTCTAGAGATGAGAGCAGTGCTCTTAGCGTTGCTAGCACTTCAGGCCTTTCTTCCCTTGGGAACAATTGCGATTCAATTGGACAACATGTCGGTTGTCTGGTATATCAACAAACAAGGAGGAACCAGGTCTTACCCTCTTTGTCGAGAAGCCATGAGAGTGTGGGAATGGGCAATCTCCACCAACCGCTTTCTCATAGCAACGCATATTCCGGGTCGGTCCAACATCCTGGCGGACAAACTCAGTCGCACCATTCTCACCCTTTACGAGTGGTCTCTCAATACTCAGGTAGCGGAACGCATCTTCGCCGGTGGGAACTCCTTGTTGCGATCTTTTGCCTCTCCCTCAAACACCAAGTGCGACAGTTTTTTCGCTCTGATACCTCCTCGGAGGTTCCCCAAGAGGCAGCTCTGGTGCATGTTTGGCCACCCGGTCTTCTTTATGCTTATCCCCTTGCCTCTGATGCTCCAAGTTCTTCAGAAAGCCTCTCGGTTGGGGTGCAGAATGATTCTCATTGCTCCATTTTGGCCTCGACAGATCTGGTTCCCCTTCCTAAGGTCTCACTCAGTGAATCCTCCTTGGATTCTAGATCCCATTCTGGATCTGATATCTCATCCATCCCACTTATCTCCTCGAACCTGGACAACCTGAAGCTGACCGCTTGGCTGCTCCAGTTCCACTCTTGATCAGGACTCCCGGTATTTCGTCCCCTGTTAAGGCCATCCTGGTGGCAGCTCATAAGCCATCCACTAGGAAAGTCTACCGCAGCAAGTGGAAGCGGTTCTCTTTGTGGGCGGAGGCAAGGCCTAAACCCCTTCACAGTTCCTCTCCCTTTGGTGCTTGATTTTTTAACCACTCTTTTAATGATGGTGCCAGCAGTTCCACGGTCAAAGTACAACTTACGGCAATTTCTCATTATCACATTGGTCATGGCTCCAATCCACTGATGTCTGCCAAGTTATGTAAGATTTTCCTTAAAGGTACTTTTCTTCTCAGGCTCCCTGTAATGCAAGCGGTTCCTCCTTGGGACCTTTCCTTAGTTCTCCAGGCCTTGACCGCCTTCGAACCGCAGCTACGGTAGATCTGAAATTCTTATCTTTCAAGACCGCCTTCTTAGTAGCCATTACTTGACCAAGAGAGTCTCCGAGCTTCAAGCATTATCAGCTAAACCTCCTTACTTGGTCTTTCATCGGACCGTGTTTACCTCAGGACCAACCCGTCCTTTCTTCCTAAGGTAGCTTCTGAAGCAAACATTAATCAATCCATTAACCTCCCTGTTTTCTTCCTAAATATGAAAACAAAGGTGAATACAAGCTTCACTCCTTAGATGTTCACAGGCAACTTAGATTTTATCTAAACAGGACGGCTGGTCATAGGCAATCCGACCAGTTGTTCATTTCCTTTGCTAAATTTAATTTGGGCAAACCAATTTCTAAAGTCTCATTATCTCGCTGGATTTCACAATGTATCTTATTGGCTTATCAAGCTTCGGGAAGGCCCGACCGGAGGGTGTACATGCCCATTCAACCCGGTCAGTCTCTACCTCGGCAGCCTTTAAGGCTAGGATTCCTCTAGATGATATTTGTGCAGCAGCCACGTGGGCTTCATCTCATACTTTTATTTCCCACTACAAGTTGGATCTTACATCTAGGGTAGAGCATCCTTTGGCTCGCGGTGCTCCGGAATATCCTTCCATGATGGCCGCCCAATATTCAGGTAGCTGGGGACTCTGTCCCACAGGTTGCAGACAAATGAATCTCCTACTTCAGATTTAGAAGTTATGTACTCACCATAACGTTCCATCTGAGTAGGTGTATTCATTTGTCTGCAACCATCCCGCCCTCCTATCCCCCTAGCCTTTCAGTTTCCTGCATATGATGTGTTACCCTTTTCAGGGTGTTCTTGCTGTTGGCAAACTCGATCTGAGGTCATGAGGGGAGAACAGGGCATTATGGGAGAGGGGAGGAGCTGAGAGCTTGGATCCATAGCTGGTAAACCATGCCGGTTCGGATCCGATATCGGATCCATAACCCACAGGTTGCAGACAAATGAATACACCTACTCAGATGGAACGTTATGGTGAGTACATAACTTTTAATTTTTACTCCAGACTTTTCCTTGTTCCCAGAAAAAATGGCACTTGGCGCCCCATCCTGGATCTATCCAAACTGAACACCTCCTTGCTGGTCCCCAGATTCAAAATGCTAACCTTGCAGCAGCTCCTGCCTGTGCTCACACAAAATGCCTGGCTGGTGACACTAGACCTAAAAGATGCCTACCTCCACATCCCCATCAGGGAATCGTGCAGAAAATTCCTGCGCTTCAGAGCAAGCAGTCAACACTTTCAGTTATCTGCACTGCCCTTTGGCTTATCTACTGTTCCCAAGAGTATTCACCAAATGCTTGGCCACGGCTATATCATTCTGCAGAAAGAGAAATATACAGATTTATCCAAAAACACCAGCACAGAGAAAATAAATCCAAACACAACATCCACGCACTTTACCAGTTGCCTTTTACCTCGGCCTTTCGCCTTCAATGGATCACAATAAATGTATATTTTTTCATGTGTATGTATATATATATATATATATATATATATATATATATAAACACAAGTTTAATAGCAATTAACACAAGCACCTAACATCAATTAATCAATCACTAATATAATCACAAATTTAAAGTGACATTTACAATGAATTAGAAAGAAGAAGAACAATACATCGAATAAACCACATATGAACATACATAATACATACAGTAGTCAAAATAATTATAACATAATTAAATACCCAATTCCAAATTAAGTCCATGGGGCTTCAGAGTTTTAAATTTTAAAATCATTTTGGTCTCCAATTCAAGTAATTTATAGGAATAATCCCCCCCTCCTCTGATGAAAAATGGTTTACCCAGTACAGAAAATGTCAAACTATTTGGGCAACCACCATGTTTATCAAGAAAATGCTGGGCCACACGGCTAATTTCACTATGGTTTCTAATATCTTTTAAATGCTCTAAAATACGAATTTTAACCATCCTTTTGGTTTGCCCTATGTACCAAATGTCTACACATGAACAGCCTAGAATATACACTACTCCTATTGATCTACAGTTAAAGTAAAATCTAGGAGCAAAGGGTATACCATTAATCCTATTTACATTAAGCAACCTCTCACAAAGACTACAGTGACCACAAGGATGTGTACCTGGAGAAAAATTATACTTTTCATCCCCCTTCAAGAAGTTATAATTCAATAACTCTTTTAAATTTTTCCCCCTCTTATAAGAAAAAGTGATATGTTTAGGAAAAAGGTGACCTATATTCTCATCCTCACTAATAATATACCAGTATTTTCTCACTGACTTCACTAATTCATCTGATAGAGGGGAACATTTTGTAACATAAAATAACCTCTCCTCATCATCACATTCTTTATTATTAAATACTCTAAGTGTAGATCTATCCAAAATACACCTAGAATTTAAATACTCACATGAATTGTCATCAAAATTCCCAAGTAACCTGTTTTTACATTTTAGCAGATGATCTTTGTCATAACCCCTCTTACTAAGCCTCAACTCAACATTATTTAATTCTTTACCCCTCTCCACTTCATCACTAGTATGGTCAAAAATTCTTTTAAATTCACCTGAGGGTAATGAGTGCAAGCAATCAGCACTTTCAGTTATCGGCACTGCCCTTTGGCTTATCTACTGTTCCCAAGAGTATTCACCAAATGCTTGGCCACGGCTATATCATTCTGCAGAAAGAGAAATATACAGATTTACCCTTACCTGGCCGACTGCTTGATTCAGGCGAACAGCAATGAAAATTTGCTTCAGGATCTTCTCTTTGTCAAAAAACTCCTAACTTCCCTTGGGTTCACCATCAATGAGAAAAATTTAAAGCAAAACCCCACCAGGAAAATTGTTTTCCTGGGAGCTGTGCTAGACACAGCAGCCCTAATGGCCTTCCTATCCCCAGAAAAGCAGAGCTTCCTGCCTCTGCTTCACCCAGCTGGCTTCCAGAAGTCACCTCATTGCAAGAAGGTTGACGCAAGCCCTGGGATACATGGCATCTTACATCCTTCTCATCCCTCTTGCCAGGCTTTACATGAGAAATATTCAGTGGTACTTAAAGAACCTTTGGTGTCAGCACTCTCAGTCCCTAGAGACCACTCTCCACTGATCCCTTGCATAAGGGACAAATTTCTCTGGTGGGCAGAGGCCTGTGCCATGAACAAGGGTCTTCCCTTCATCCTCCGCCCTTCTGGCCAGACCATCACCACCAACGCCTCAGACATAGCTTGGGGCGCTCACCTAGCAGGCAGGTGTACCCAAGGCCTTTGGAATGCCCAGCAACTTCACTTGCACATCAACCAGAAAGAAATGATGGCAGTGCAAAACCCTCTGACTTCTTTCCAACCGTATCTCAGGCCAGGGTCCTCCTTATGAAAATAGACAACACCACAGTAATGTGGTACATCAGCAAGCAGGGGGCACCCAATCTTACCCCTGTGCAGGTTAGCCATGAGTATGTGGCTTACAGCCACCTCCGTGGGGCTACACCTAATTGCCCAATACTTACCAGAGATCGACAGCACACTGGCAGACCACCTAAGCAGAAACTTACTGGGCCCCCACGAATGGCAGCCCCACAGAGAAATCTTTCTGCAAATCACCCAGGAGTGGGAGACCCCAGAGGTGGACCTCTTTGCCTCGCACCTCAAGCACCAGCTGCACAAGTTTTGTACCAGGGAGTATCACCTTTTAGCATGGAAGGCGGATGTCTTGACCTTCCCCTAGAGCTCCCTTTTTGTGTATGCATACCCTTCTCTGCCCCATATTCCCAAGGTTCTTATCAGAATAAGAGAGGAGAGACCAAAGGCCATCTTCATTGCTCCAGATTGGCCCAGACAGCATTGGTACCCCTTACTATGCAGTATAACCTTACAGCCCCCGAACCTGCTTCCCCTAAGGTCAGACCTCTTGACCCAGGAGAGGGGGAAGGTACTGCACCCAGACCTACAGACTCTCAAACTTTCAGCATGGCTCATACACTAAAAACTAACAAGAAGTCACTGTTAAGCAAACAGGTCCTGGACATCATCACAGAGGCCAGAAGGCCCAGCACAAGAAAATCTTATGCAGGAAAATAGAAAAGATTCTGCTCCTGGAAACAATCAAAAGGGGACAGTGCCTCCCAACCTTCCATCCCTCTCATCCTGGATTACTTAGCAGAGTTGCTTAATAGTGGCCTCTCCTTCTCCTGTATTAAAATCCATGCATCAGCCATCTCTGCCTATTATGATTCAGACCCACCCCTCTTCTCTCATACTTTGATTAAGCAGTTCCTCAGTGGGGCTTCTAATATCAGGCCTCCCAGAAGACCTCCTACTCCACCCTGGGACCTGAATTATGTGTTAGAGAAGACCTGAATTATGTGTTAGAGAAACTAACCTTACCTCCTTTCGAACCTTCCGCTTCAGCAGAATTGAAATACCTCTCGTGGAAGACTGCCTTCCTATTAGCTATCACCTCAGCTAGAAGGGTCTTAGAATTTCAAGCTCTCATGGCTGTTGAGCCCTTCATAATTTTCCATGCAGACAGAGTCTCCCTGAGGACTAATCCCTCCTTTATGCCCAAGGTGGTATCTGATGTGACCTTTAACCAGGCCATACACCTTCCCACCTTCTTTCCCAACCCTCAAAACAAGGGGGAAAGAATTCTACACTCACTAGACATGCACAAACAACTCAGATACTATCTGGACCACACTAAGCCATTCAGAAAAACTGACCAGCTTCTTGTAAGCATTATCCCAGGGGCAGAGGGGAAGCCCATCTCCAAACAAACCATTTCCAAATGGATTTCACACTGTATCCATTTTTGCTACAGACTACATGGGAAACCCATTCCTACATCAGTCCATACCCACTCCACTAGGGCAATCTCCACATGTTCATCGTGTTTCACTGTTGCAGTCATTACTCTTGGGTTATCCTGCTGGCAGGCTACCCTCAGTCGGCCAGAATTCCAAAGTCTAGGTCCGGCGTTGGTTGCTGTCACCTCTTCCCTAATGTTAGTGCACCAGGGGTATAAAAGATGCAGCTGACGCCATTTTCTTCAGTCTTTCTTGCTGCGCTGTGTCCGAAGCAAAAGCAGTTCGCAAGTGCCGGTTGGCCGACTTCTGAGATTTTAAAATCTGAATTTCAGAACCAAAGTCTTCATTAAAGCTAAGTACCCCGTTGGGGAAACTTTTTTCTTGCTCCAGACCGATGTCAGAAAAAGTAAACAGTTGTATTTCTTGTGGGAAGCAAATACCTCATAAGGATTTTCAGTCTTACTGTATTCCTTACCTAGGCCCTGATCACAACGTTGCTAGCTGTCGATGTTGTGCTAGATTTAACCAACGCACTATGAAGCGTCAGTTCGATTTTGAATTTCATTACTTTGGCCGAAGATATATAATGCCGGCGGAACAGCCGACAACCGGAGTTTACAAAAAACGCAAGGACAAGGATAGGCATCCGAGGTCCAAAACCAATGACGAGGCCGCTTCTAGTCCAGTCGCCGGTTCTCAGTGAGGCGCTTTTGCAGCCCCTGGCAGCTGCTACCTCAGAGCCACAGGCCGCTACCGACTCCCACGTGGAGCCGACTGGGCCTCTGGAAACTCAAGGTATTGGACACTCAGAAATCACTCCCTCAGATGGGTCTGGAGCCGCTGAGCAGGCATCTGCTTCTGAGAGTGTCTTCAGACCTACACAACTATATGTTAAGCCATCTTCAGCTTCAAAGACAAAGACTAAAGCAACTCTAAAGACAAAGAAACAAGTACAGCATTCTCCTACTCAGACTTCCATGCCTAAAAAACAGATGCTCAAAATGGCCAAAAACCTAATTACTTTGATCAGGGCCTCCCATCCCCCTCCTGATAAGAGGCCTAGGCAAGAGACAGAGTATGATTCTTCTGATCAGGTATCTGTTTCCTCTGATTCCTCTTCTGAACAGGATTACTCCATGGTTCCCTATGAGGATTCTGATGCTGAAGAATCCATTCCTTCAGCCTCTCCTCCTGAGGACTATTCTTTTGGGGAAACACTGCATACTATGAGGGAGCATTTCCACTGAGAGAGCCAAGATTATTCTGAATCTAAGAAAAGGCTCAGAGATTTTCTGCTTCTTCCTCAGCACAGACCCCTTGCTATTCCACCTGTTCTAGACATTGTAGATGATGTATTTTCAGAGTCCGGACTGTCCCCTGACTCTTTACCCCCTGCACCTGCTAAGCCAGACAGATACTATAGGGTCCCGGATTCTCATATATTCCTACATAAAAACCCCGCTGCTGACCCAGAAACTGTTTCTCAGGGTCCCAAGGGGGTTAAAGCTTCCACTGCAAAAAACCCTGTCCCCTCTGATAAGGTTTCTAGGGCTCTAGACAGATGGGGGGAAAAGAGTTTACACTTCTACCACCCTGGCTGTAAGGGCTTTAAATTGTCAATTTCATATGCTTAAATATCAGCAATATTTAATGTCACTACTTACAGAAAATGTTGACAAATACTGAATGTTCAGAGAACAAGGAATTGCAGGATTTATTGCATGCAACTGAACAAGTGGGAAAGCATACTTTGCAATGTGGTTATGATTCACTGGAGGCCTCTTGCAGGGCCGCTGTTACAGGTTCTGTTATTAGAAGGCATGCTTGGTTAAAGGAACAGAATCTGCCTGATCATGTTAAAGCAAAATTATTAGATGCACCATTACAGCATGATACTTTGTTTGGTACTGAAGCAGAAGAGGTGTTGAAAAAATTGGAGGATAAAGCAAAATCCATGCAGACAGTCAAGGATTTCTTACAGGTACAGCCACCTAGGTTTAGCAGGAGCTGGCCTTCTAAAAATTGGTCCTTTCTAGTCTCAGACAGACCACAGAGGCAGATACAGGCGTCCCAGAGGCAGATCTCAGCCCCAAGGCTCATACAGGCCTAAACAATGGGGTGCTCCTACCTCCAAAAGCGGAGAAGACAAATCACAACCTTACAGGAAACAGTCCCAATGACTTTCCTCTACCAATTCCAAGCAGTTTTCTTTTCTCAGCCCCCTTAGGGGGAAAACTAGCACTTTTTTCATCAAATTGGCAAATGGTTACCCAAGACAAATGCATTACCAATTCTCTGCACCGCCCTTTGGCTTATCTACTGCACCCAGGGTCTTTACAAAGTGCCTGGCATCAGTAATTGCATTTTGCAGACAAAAAGGAATCCAAATATATCCCTACTTGGATGACTGCCTAATTCAAGCAGAGAACAAAGACACTCTTCTACAGCATCTGGCATTTGTAAAAAGATTACTAATCGGCCTAGGGTACACTGTAAACGAAAAGAAATCAAAACTAGTGCCCTCTCAAGAGATAATATTCCTAGGTGCAAGCTTAAATACAACTGCCCAGATGGCTTATCTCACGCCAGACAAGCAAAAAAAACTGACTACTTACTTCAAGAAATTGGCAACAAAAACCCACTTATCTGCAAGGAAAATCCTGCAGGCTTTGGGTTTCATGGCATCCTGCATTCTACCAATTCCATATGCCAGACTGCATATGAGGAAACTACATTGGTATCTGAAAAGTGTTTGGACTCAGCATTGTCACAGCCTGGAGACAGTAATTGCACTCATTCCCTGCCTACAACAGGAGTTTCGATGGTGGGCAGAAGCCTGTTACCACAACAAGGGTCTGCCATTCAGTTTACTCACAGCCAGAGAGACACTGACAACGGATGCATCAGATTATGCCTGGTGTGCCCATATTGCAGGAAAATGTATTCAGGGCACATGGCCTGCAAACCAGATGTATCTTCACATCAATCAAAAAGAGATGCTAGCTGCTCAAAATGCCCTGACAGCTTTCAAGGACCTGCTTCATCCAGGACAGTTACTGATAAAGACAGACAACACTACGGTCATGTGCTACATAAACAAGCAGGGAGGTGCACATTCCTACCCCCTCTGCAAACAAGCAATGACCTTATGGGGCACAGCATTGGCTTTTCAAGTTCACCTGTAAGCACAATTCCTGCCAGGAAAAACAAATACACTGGCAGACGAACTAAGCAGAAACTTCATGGATCCCCACGAATGGAAACTAGATCCACAAGTCTTCAATATGATAATAAAGAAATGGGGATGCCCAAACATAGATGTATTTGCCTCCCCTCACAACGGTCAATTGCAGAGATTTTGCACAAGGATTTACCACAAGCAAGCATGGAAAGTGGACGCCCTATCATTCAGCTGGAAAAATCTGCTTTTCCCCCACTGCCTCTCCTTCCCAGAGTACTCCTAAAGGTCAGACAAGAAAAGCCAAAAATGATTCTGACTGCACCAGACTGGCCACGCCAGCACTGGTACCCAATCCTAAAGAGCTTGTCTCAAGGTCCAGCATGGATATTGCCTCAAACGTCTCATTTGCTGACCCAACAAAACAATCAGATCCTGCACAGCCAACTTAGGACCTTAAACCTGGCAGCATGGCGGATAATGTAGCCATTCAGAACACTCCTCTTTCAAAAGCTGTTATGGATGTTATTTTGGAGGCCAGGAGGCTCAGTACCAGAAAATCTTATGCAGAAAAATGGAAGAGATTCTGTGCTTCGAACCAGGAACAAGGCATTGACACGTCTGTACCAAATATTCCTCAGATTTTGCAATACCTAACTGAGATGCTGAACAAAGGCCTTTCTTTTTCATCAATTAAGATTCATGCCTCTGCCATTTCTGCACATTACAATATGGAACCACCTATCTTTTCTCATCCTTTAATAAGGCAGTACCTCAGAGAGGCCAAAAACATTAGGCCTCCAAGGAGAGCACCAATTCTGGCCTGGGACCTCAATTATGTTTTGGAAAAACTCACACTGCCTCCTTTCAGGCCAGCTTCAACAGCAGATATAAAATTCTTATCCTGGAAAACAGCTCTGCTCCTAGCCATAACCTCTGCAAGGCGAGTCTCGGAGTTACAAGCACTCATGGCTGTGGGGTGGCCTTAATGGTTGTTTTGTTTTTTGCCTTGCAAACACAAGGTGCAGTTTGAGAGTCTGGACAGGGACAATTGGCTAGGCTTAAAATTGCTCACAAGGGCAGTTAGCTTAGTACTAACCTAACCTATAGAACCTTTCATAATTTTTCATCCAGACAGGGTTTCTCTGAGGACAAATCCTACATTTATGTCTAAGGTGGTGTCCAGTGTGGCCCTCAACCAAACCATTCACTTGCCTACCTTTTACCCAAATCCACAGAACAAGGGTGAGAAAATTCTGCATTCTTTGGACATACTCAGGCAGTTGCGCTTTTACTTGGACAGAACTAAAGCTTTCAGAAAAACTGAACAACTTTTAGTGTCATATGCTGCAGGATCACAAGGAAAGGCTATTTCAAAACAGACTGTTTCTAAATGGATAGGCCATTGCATCCATTTCTGCTATTTTCAACATGGCAAGTCAGTGCCTAAGGGCATTAGACCTCATTCCACCAGAGCAGCAGCCACTTCAGCAGCCTTCCTCAGAGGAGTACCAACCAAAGAAATCTTAGAGGCTGCAACTTGGAGTTCAGTGCACACCTTTACAAAGCACTACCACTTGCCTCTCTAAGTCCAGAGCAGGCTTCGCCACTGCAGTTCTGCAGGGCCTCATAGCCGCTCCTAATCCTATTTAGCCCAGCCACCCATCCTCAGCTTTGGGATTCTACCCAAGAGTAATGACTGCAACAGTGAAACACGATGAACATAGTACAGTTGTGTACCTACCATAAATGTAGATGTTCGAGTGTATTCACTGTTGCAGTCCAGGTTACCCACCCACCACCTCTCTTCTCTTTGCTGGGACTTATCTGCACTTCTCTATCCTATACAACTTTTTTGGTGTATTTGCTTGTAGATGAAGGAAATGTTATTTTTGTGCATGCATTTCTTATTGGTATATTTTTCAGCCTACCTATTTGGGGCACCTGACATCTGGGGCAAGAAAATCTGAAGAAAAGGGCGTTGGCTGCATTTTTTATACCCCTGGCGCACTGACGTTAGGGAAGAGGCGACAGCAACTGACGCCGGACCTAGACTTTGGAATTCTGGCCGACTGAGGGTAGCCTGCCAGCAGGATAACCCAAGAGTAATGACTGCAACAGTGAATACACTCGAACATCTACATTTATAGGTGGGTACACAACTGTACTTTACACTGCCTTCCTCAGAGGAGTACCTACCAGGGATATATTGGAAGAGGCCACCTGGACCTCTGTCCATACCTTTATAAAGCATTACCACCTGCCTCTGTTTTCTAAATTTAGGGCAGGGTTTGCCTCTGCAATTCTGCAGGGCCTTCCGACCCATACCTAGGACTCTCTCTATCCTTCCACCCTTTACCTCAGCTCTGGGAATCCTCCTACAGGTGATGACTGCAACAGTGAAACATGAAGAGCATAGTACTGTTGTGTACACTTAGCATAAATCTAGATGGTCGAGTGTATTCACTGTTGCAGTCTTAGTTTCCCTCTCTCTATCCTCCATTTAACATCTTCCCCTAGGGGGACACATGCTTCCCAAGGTGGCTGTTAGCCACCAAGGCCACTTCTCTCTTTTCCCTTGCGCTTCTGACGGGTTTGGGCAAGAAAAACTGATGTAATGATGTCGGCTGCCTTGCTTTATAGTATTTGATGACCTGACGTCAGACTACAGGCGACAGCAGCAGGCGCACAAAAACATTGACTCTGGTATTCGGGCCGGCCAAGGGCTACCACAGCAGGGATAACCCACAGGTGATGACTGCAACACTGAATACACGTGAACATCTACATTTGTGGTAAGTGTACACAACTGTATTTTCCCTGAGAAAGGGGTCTGGCCCAGAATTTTCGGACCATTCCCTTCCCTTGGGGGGTTGGCACTGGATAGCTCAGTGCCAGTATAGTCGGGGGGGGGGGGGCTTCACTGCTGCATCAGAGTCCCTTTTCCCTTCCCCTGGATGACTCTGGCCACCGGGTAGGGGAGCTTCATCCAGCCCATCGGCCTTCTGGGAGGTAGAGAGAACTTTCTCCAGTTTGGCAGTCACCTCTCCTTTTTCCTCTAGGTCCTCCCCAGCCTCTCATGGGTTTAGGTGTCAAGGCCTCATCATCCTTCCAGGTTCAGCCCTCCTGCGAGTGCCTTCAGATGGGCACTTCCCCACTTGTGGTTTCTGTCTCTTCCGAATCCTCCCCTGAGCCCACAGTAGAGGAACTCCTTGGAAGTAAACATGTAAGAGGAGCCATTTGGAGTCCCCCAGAGAGTCCCTCATGGAGGACATGGATTTCGAGGAGGGAGATAGGTCACCCAAACTTCCGCCTGAGGAAGTGTCTTTTGGAGACATCTTCGAAATTCTTAAACAAAGAGGCAGTTGGCCTTCCCCAACCCCGTCTTCGGAGGAATCCGTGTTCCTGAAGGCTTTCGGGGCAGGCCCATCTTCTACCTGGGTATCCCCTCCTGCTGATGAAATTGTAAAACTTATCATCAGCAGGGCTTGGAAGGAGCCGGACATGGTGGAACCGGTGCCCAAGAAAGCCGATTAATTCCTCAGTCCTCCCAAGGATGAGACTTTTTGGAGTAAGGGTGTCCCCATCAATGCCATCATGGTGGCCGCTGCTGCTAAGGAGGAGTTAGTGGAGCAGAGTTCCTCATTCCATCCCCTGAACAGAGAGTCCCACGCGATTGACTACTTTGGAAAGTGCATGTTTGCCTCAGCTACATTTGGACTGAGACCAACTAATTATATAGCACACTTTACCCAGGTTCAGAAGGATTTGGATCCAGAACACATCAATTCCCTTACAGAGTTGTTGCCTCCGGAGAGTCTTAAACTGGCCTCTTTGAGGCTGTCTGCTCTGACTTCCTTAGCCATGGCTTTGATGAGGTTGATCTTCAACGCAGTGGAAGCCACCTCTTGAGCAGCTGGCACTGGCATTGTCATTAGGTGCCATGCGTGGCTTGGTCTTTGCAGGTATGCGGAACCCTTTAATGCATCCTTTTATTAATGCCCCCTTTGACATTTCCACCTTATTTGGACCATCTGTTAAGCAAACCTTGACCTGCAGCGAGCAGGAGGGTAAGACTTTGTCCGCAGTGGGAGTCAAGTTTTCTACTCCCCAAAGTTCTTTTTCTAAGAAATCATAGGGGAGGTAAGAAACTTTGGTTCTGCAGGACTCAGTCTTCCTTTCAGGATGCTCCCCAGGAATCCTCTTCCACAAGCCAGGATAGGGGATTTAATGGTAGACTCTGCTGCAGACGTAGAGGGAGTCTGCAGAATCCAGACTCCTGGGAACCTTTCTCAGAGAAGCCCTTTCAGTGCTCCCTGACTGTCCTGTCCTGGAGGCAGTCAGGGGACGAGTCTCCCTTCACCCACTAGCCTGGATAAGTCTCACCTCCAGTCAGGGGTGTTAAAGACTATTTCCAGGGGTTACTTCATTCCCTTTTTTCAGCCCCCTTCAGTTCTAAAATCTCTGCTGGACATTCCACCCCGCCAGAGGGAGTTGGCTTATCTCAAGATTCAAGACTTTCTTTGAAAAAGAGCCATCCAAGAGGTCCCAAGAGGGACTAGAATCCTCTGCATCAGAGTCCTCATAAGTAGGTATGGACAAATCCAGGTCATCAGAAGAGTCAGAAATAAACAGCATCCTGATCAAAGATTCATAATCAAGCTCAGCCCTAGGCCTCTTGGGGAGGGGGGTTGACTACCCCTGATTAGAGTTAATAGATCTTCAGCCATTTTAATCATTTGTTTTTTAGGCATAGGGGCCTGAGCATGTGGCCTGGGTGTCGGGTTTTTAGACATGGATCAAGATTTAGGCCTTAGTAATGAAGGAGGTGTCGATTTAATATGCAAGTCTGTAGGCCTGAATACACCTTCAGAAGCCAGTGCCTGCACAGCGGCTCCAGACCCATCCAAGGTAGAGACATCCGCGGGTTCCATAGTTGAAGTATCTCGTGGCATACCGGACTCTGAATGGGTTTCAGTAGAGGCCTGCGAATCAGAAGTAGCGGGTATCGGGCTGCGAAAGCACCTTACTGAGTACCGATGAACTGGCGACTGGCTTAGGAGAAGTGTCGTCGGCAGTTTTGGACCTCGGCGGCCTGTCTCTGTCTTTATCTTTGCGTTTTTTCAGAATCCCGGTAGTCGGATGGCTAACCGACGACATTTCTGGATAATTAAACTGAGAACCGAAATATTTAGAGGCAAAAATATACCGACGACGGACAGTGCGCTGATTAAATAAAGCACAAAACCGACAGCAAGGTACGTCATGGTCAGGGCCTAGGCAAGGAATACAGTATGAATGAAAATCTTTGAGGTATTTGCTTTCCACAAGTAATGCAATTATTAACTTTTATTGACATCGGTAGGGAGCAAGAAAAAGTTTTCCCAATGGGGTACTTAGCTTTAAGTTGAAGACTTCAGTTCTGAAACTCGAAAACGAAAATTTCAGGAGTCGGACGATCGGCACTTGCTAACTGCTTCTGCTTCGGGCACCGCACGGCAAGAAAGACTGATGTAATGACATCGGCTGCATGTTTTATACCCCTGACGACCTGACGTCATGGAAGAAGGGACATCAACCGACACAGGACCCAAGACTATGTTAATCAGGCCGACTGAGGGCAACCTGCAAGCAGATTACCCAAATGTAATGACTACAACAGTGAATGCACTCGAACATCTACATTTATGGTAAGTGTACACAACTGTACTTTTTGTTTAGGGGCCAATCACTACTAGTTCAGAGCCTTGCCATTTGGACTCACCACAGCCCCCCTGGTGCTTACCAAATGCATGGCAGTGGTAGCAGCGCATCTACGGCTGCAAGGATTATAGATCTTCCCTTACCTGGACGATTGGCTCTTCACGGCACTATGAGCATCGACTATTAATGGCCACCATTTACAACCTCAACCTTTTTCAGCATCTAAGCATCACAGTCAGTCTGCCCAAATCCAATCTTTCTCCATGCCAAAACTTAGAGCTCTTTGGGGTCCAATTGGGCACAGTATCGGAGACTGCAGCAGTACCTTTATGCAGGATTCAACTCATTCATGATCAGGTCTCTTGCTTGCTGGATCTAGAGCACCTGTTGGTTCATCTGATTCTTCATGCATTAGATTCAATGGCGGCTGCCATCCATTTAGTGCCACTTGCCAAGTATCACATGTGGGTTCTACAGTGGACCCTGACAGTCCATTGGTCTGCTCAGGTTCATCCCATTTCCATGACCATCAAGATGACTCTGGAGTGCAGGAATCACCTCGCTTGGTGGCTTCAGTCTCAGGACCTGATTGTAGGCAGACTATTTTGTTTTGGACATTTTCAGGGTTGGACGGTTCAAGGCACGTGGTCCCCCACAGAGTCCAAATTGCACAGAAATGTTGTGGAGATAGGAGTAGTCCTTTTAATGTTGCAGGCCTTTCTTGAGTGCCTCCCTCTGGGGACCATAGCAGTTCAAACGGACAACATGGCAGTGGTCTAGTATGTCAGCAAGCAAGGGGAACACGGTCTTATCCCCTGTGCATAAGAGTGTGGGAATGGGCATTGTCTTTCAGGTGCTTTCTTCTTACAACTCCATTTCCTGGCAGTTCCAGCTTGCTGGTTGACAAACTCAGCAGATCTATCTTGAGTCCCCAGGATTGGTCCCTGCATCCATCAGTGGCAAGTCAGATATTTGTCCGTTGGGGTCAACCATGCTGCAATCTCTTCCCTACCCAGTCATCCACAAATACATCGATTATTTTGCATTGATCCCTCCAGCAGGGGAGTCACCCAGGGATGCTCTGATTCACAAATGGCCTCCATGACTCCTCTATGTTTACCCTCCTACTCCTCTAATACCCAAGGTCTTACAGAAAGCTCACCGCCTGAAGACCCCTCTCATCCTCATTGCCCCCTTTTGGCCTTGTCTGGCGTGGTTCTGTCTTCTACGGTCTCATCAGAAATATTCACCCTGGGTATTACATCTTGTTCCTGATCTCATTTCCCATCCCTGGGGCTTCCACTTCCCCATCTCCAGACACTTCATCTAACTGCATGGTTTCTCCAGTTCCAGTAATCCTTTAGCAGTCCAGGCTTCCTTCCCCAATGAGGAGCATCATCTTGGCATCTCAAAAGCAATCTACAATGAAGGTGTATTCCAGTAAGTAGAAAGGGTTTTCTATTTGGGCCAGAGAACATATCTTACTCTTCTTGTCTTCTCTTTTTTCAGGATGGCACCAGTTTTTCTACTATTAAGCTACAGTTAGTGGTCATTTCTAATTTCTATATGAATGAGGAGTCTACCTTTTCTTCTAAACTTTCTCCTTCTCCGCCATGAGATTTGACTTTGGTGCTGCAGTCTTTGACACAAAAGCCTTTTGAACTCCCTGTTTCTTGTGATATTAAGTTCCTGTCTTGGAAGACAACATTTTTAGTGGCCATTATCTCTATCAAGCGATTCTCAGAACTGCAGGCTTGAAGCATTAAACCTCCATTTATTTTCTTCCACAAGGACAGGCTGTCCCTTAGAACAAATCCTTTGTTTATTCTGAAAGTGGCTTTGGAAACTAACCTCAGTCAATCAGTACAACTACTGTTTTTCTTCCCTTATTACTCTAACAAAGGAGAATATACCTTGCATTATTTAGATGTTCATAGGCAATTGCATTTCTGTCTGAAAAGGACTGAGGAATTTCAGAAGTTGGACCAGCTCTTTGTGGGCTTGGGTCTGGCAGTTTCTAAAGTGACTTTCTCCAGATGGATTGCTAGCTGTAGTTCCTGTTTTTATGATAGCAGGCATGTAGAGCTATCCAGACTGGTTAAGGCCTACTCTACTAGGTTTGTGGGTACGGCATCGGCCTTCTTGGCTAAACTTTCCTTGGATAAGATTTGTACAGCTGCTACTTGGTCAAATCCCCACACTTTTGTTTCACACTACAAGTTCGACTTGGTGTCTAGGAACAGGGCTTCCTGTGGTTCCTCTGTGCTCTGGCATATCCTTCCTTGAGGCCACCCAGGGTTCATAGTAGCTGGGGATTCTGACCCATTCACGATGAATAATGACACGGATAGCATTAGATAAAGAGTTATGTTCTTGCCATAACTTGGAATCAGTGCTATCCAGTGTCCTTATTCATCACATTCCCGCCCTCCTTCCCCCTTCCTTCTGCGGATATGGTAAAGCCAGAGTGGTTTGTCTTTGAGATATTTTAATCTCCTGTGCAGACTGTTCTGCATTTCCATTTGTTCAGCAAACTCGATCTGAGGGCTAGAGGTCAGCAGGGGATTATGAGAAGGGGTGGACCTTGAGGTCTGGATCTGTTTATCAGTTGCTGGCTCGTATCCGAGATCAAATTCAAGACCCATTTGTGATGAATGATGACACAGATAGAGCAAATTCCAAGTTATGGTAAGTACATAACTCTTTTTGGGCATTAAGAACGGGAGAGATGCATGTCTATGTTGGTGTCTTAATTATAGGTGGTTTTAATCTTATGATGCAAGACTTTTCCATTTTACATAGAAATTTTGAAGTTATTGCTAGATTAGACAGAGCATTTAATCCTCATTTTTCTTCCAGATGTAGCAGCTGCCACTCATTTTACATGCTGTGTTGATTTGGTGTCCTCTCTCCCTACTCATCTGTTATTTTGCCGTGCTTTTGTATTCTTGAATTTCTGTAATGTCTGTATCACAAGCTTTACAACAGTACTGTTCTATTTGTCTAACAGCTTTCATAGAAAGATTTCTGTTTTGCTTATTCCATTTTCCAAATAGTCTCATTTTCCCTTTGCACATATTCATTGTGTTAGGCAAAAAGTCCTTTCAGACATACAACTCACTATTACCATTACTCCCATTTCATATCTCCCATGTAACATTCTTCTTTCACAGCATCCTCTCCAAAAGATGTAACATTCTCATATTTTATTCACTCAGCTGTTTGTGGATTTTTGCCATTACTGGTGTATCCCTGGCTTTAGTCACTCTGCACAAGCCCTTGATACAAGTCCTGCATTGTTTCTCTAAATCCTTTGCACCCTGCTCGGGCCTCTGTAGAAATTTGATTCCCAGAGCTGGGCCTAGAGCATAGTGAAATCCCCAAATTAATATTTTTTCCATCAGCTACCACACTGTTGACCTCTCTTCCAGATTTACCTGAACTCCCTATTCTGTTGCCCTTTACTTGAGAATGTTTATGTCATTGTAATGCTTGCCATTATCTGTACAGAAGCACAAGACGTGCTTTCTGGCACCTTTGCTGCTTCTGATTTGGAAGTAGTAAGGAAGTCTTTCTGTCCTGTAACAGACTGTAATTTGTTTTACAACTTGTCACCATGTGACCTGTGTGTAGGCTAACTAGGTGATATATCATATTGTGCCACAGACCTTGTTGCAGTCAACCTTGTCCATGATCCTTTTCTGTGTACAAGGGTCCTGAGGTCAAGTTAAAGGGTCTCCATAATTCGTAAGGCACTCACTGGAAGCAGCAATGGGCAGAAAGGGCAAGACTCAAAATGTTTGACAGAAACTTCTTGCCACAAAACTAGACTACTTTAGTTCTCAGGGTTTGGCAAAGTTAGGGTTGTTCCTTTGGTTTCTGTTATCGTAAAAGAAAAGTAAACTTTATTACACATGACAGCAATCAAACAATCGGTAACATTTCGTAAAGCCCAACATCAAAACAGAACAAACTTGGTAACTATATCTCTCATTATGGTTGTCCACAAGTTATAAAAGTAATGATCAAGAATTGTTCCATCACATCTTATCATGGCGTGCATTAGTCCAACTGTTTTAAGGGCTTCTTTTATTTTCTCCACCTCTGGTTAAGGGTTACCAGTTGTCACCGTACCTTCATTTGTAGGAGGAATAAAAGTCAACATCCCATACATTTTTTCCTTTCTTCTCTCACTAACTTGCAGGATATTGTTGTTAGTGGCATTGTCAGTCCTGCATCTAGTTTTGTGTGTCTGTGATCTTTATACCTGCTCACATTACCCTTTTTTCATTCAGTTTTGTTGGTCCATTTGGGACAGTGTTCTCTGAAATGGCTGTTTTTTACTTCCTTGTTTCTTTTTCATTTCTGTGGTCCTCCTACTTTCCTTATCTTTTAACAAGGACTGGTACTTGATGTATGCAGATATTTGCTAGGTGCCAGTGGTATATTTTAGAATTTGGGGTCAAACAGACTGAATGAATCATATAGGCTTGGTTTTAACTGTCACAGTCCTTTGAGTGCTTGAGCTGCTCTTGTTTCCTTTAGGATGTGTACTGTTGGCCACTGTGACTCCACTAAGTCCTTGGCCTCTGTCTGAGATCATCCATTCCTCCTGATCATGTTCTTACATTTGTATTTATATTGAAACAGCTGACCCACCTCTCTTTCCTGTTGTCCTTTTCCACTGTAATGATGTATGACTACAGCATGACTATTCATATTTTCCCTATCACCTGATTTCATTTTTGGTTTAGACTACTGAAAAAAAAGGATTTGGGGGGTGAGTAGATAAGATGTCAGAAGCTTAGAATTTTCTCTTCCACTTCCCCTAATTTGGGACATATTCTGCTTCTGCCAGCACAAACCATGGCATCTTATGTTAGGCTAAAACAGTGCATCTACATCCTGACTGAGTCCCTCAGTTAATTTCTGCCTGTCTTAATGTTACTCATCTTAAGCATAGAGTTCATCCTAAAAAAGTTCTTGCATTTGGAATCAAAGAAAGTATCCTCTTCCAATTGTTCCACGCTTGCCAGGTCATGAGCCAGTGAGCCAAGGCCTTCATTGTGTCTACTGCATGGATAATTAGCACAGCATCAAATGGTAAGCGCTAGTTTTTCTAGATGGATATTCATAGAAGGAAAAAGGAAATACATGAGGCCTGTTTTAAAACACTGTGCATTTCTAACTTCCTTTACATAATCACAAGCTGATGTCAGAGCATCGTAAGAAGGTGAAGGAATGGGAAGGCCAGGTACCCGTCATGTTTCACTGTTGACAAGAAGATAAAGGAATGAGAAGGCCAGGTAGTTGTCACATTTCACTGTTACCAAAAATGTGAAGGAATGAGAAAGTCAGGTACCTGTCACATTTCACTGTTAGCAAGAAGGTGAAAGCATGAGAAGGCCAGATGCCTATCACATTTCACTGTTACCAAGAAGGTGGAGGAATGGGAAGGTCCTCGGCCGGCCCGAATACTAGAATCATTGTTTTTCTGCGTCAGCTACTGTCGCTTTTTGACTAATGTCAGGTCGTCAGTGCTATAAAGCAAGGCAGCCGACGCCATTACATCAGTCTTTCTTGCCGTGGAGCCCATAGCAGAAGCAGTTTGCAAGTGTGCCAGTCGGTCGCTACCAGAGCTCGTATTACAGCTGAAAGCATCTAAAGCTAAGTACCCTGTTGGGGATCCTTTTTTCTTGCACTAACTGATGTCTGAAAAAGTTAACAATTGTCTCACCTGTGGAAAGCAAATCCCACACCGAGACTTCCATTCAAACTGCATCACTTGTTTAGGCCTAGACCATGACGTCCCCAGTTGTTGGTTTTGTGCCCCCTTTAACAGGAGAACCATTCGTCGTAGAGCTCTTATTGTAGACAGGTATTTTCGTCTTCCGTCTTTGCATTCCGAAATGGCATCAGTCAGCCAACAATCCATGGACATTCCAAAAAAAAAAACATACAGATAAAGATAGAGACATACCACACAAGGCTAAGCCTTCCAATGATGCTACCACTAAGCAGGTCATCAGTTCTCCGGAATTAAAGTGAGGCACTTTCACAGCCCCTGATGCCTGATACGATATCTGTGCAGGCCTCTACTGAGACCCTTTCAGAGTCCAGTATGCTACAGAAATCTTCTTCATCTTCCAAGCCTTTGGTTGTCTCTGCCTCAGTTGGGTCCGGAGCAGCAACGCAGGCACTGGCTTCCGAGGAGGCCTTTCACACTACTGATTCTAAACAAAAACCGACGTCTTCTCATCCGACTACCATTTATCTCAGACCGATGGATAACGTTAGGCCTAGAAGCCAGGCCACTCCTAGAAAATCTACCTCTAGCCACCATCTTACTCCTGGATCACCACCCCAAGCCCAAATGCTTAAGATGGCGGATGATCTTATCTCCCTTATCAGGGGTAGTCAGGCCACAACTTGTAAAAGGAAAAGACACCCTTCTCCTGAACTAATGACAGAGCAGGATTCTGAGGAATCTGACTATTCAGATTTTGAAGAGGAACAACAACCTCTGACTGCTTATGAGGATTCAGATGCAGAGGAATCCTTTCCTTCTGCCTCCCCACCAGAAGACCTTTCCTTTGGGGAAACCCTTCACACCCTCAGGGAACATTTCCACTTGGAATCTCAGGACTTCCCTCAGTCTAAGAAAAGACTAAGAGAGTTTATAGACCTGCCCCAGCACAGACCCCTGGCCATCCCCCCCATCTTAGAAGTGGTGAATGATGTTTTCCATGAATCTAGCTTGGCCCCTGATGCCCTCCCACCTGGTCCCAGCAAACCTGACAGGTATTACAGAGTACCGGATTCTCACAAATACATATACAGAAATCATGCTGCAGACCCAGAGGTCATTACACAGGGACCTAAAGGAGCTAAGGCTAGTTCTGCAAAGAATCGTATTCCTTCTGACAAGGATTACAGAGCTCTGTACAGATGGGGTAAAAAAGTTTACACCTTTTCAACCTTAGCTATCAAGAGCACTCAACTGTCAGTTCCATATGTTAAAATATCAACAACACACTTTGGAACTATTAAAGCAAAATATTTCTACCTTTCCTGACTGTGCCAATTAGAAAGAGTTAGCAGATTTAAGATTTCTACCTTTCCTGACTGTGCCAATTCGAAAGAGTTAGCAGATTTACTGCACTCTACTTGTCGAAGTGGCCAGACACTCATTACACTGTGGATATGGCGTCCTAGAAGGCTCAAGCAGGGCAGCAGTGTCAGGATCTGTCATTAGGAGACATGCATGGTTGAAGGAACAACCTCTCCCTGATCATGTCAAGTCTAAATTAATTGCTGCACCCTTGGATAAGGACTGCTTGTTTGGAGTAAAAGCAGAAGAGGTGCTTAAAAAGATGTAAGACAAAGCAAAATCTATGCAAACAGTAAAAGATTTCTTTCCGGTTCAACCTCCTAGGTTCAGCAGGAATTTTCCCTCTAAGCATTGGTTCTTACCCTCACCTAGCAGACAGGGGCAAGGTAAGCCCTGCAGGGACAAGACCACCCAGGCCCGTATCCCAGGGACAGCAGAGAACCAAACAGTGGACCACTTCCGCCCCAAAGGCAGGGAGTTTTAAGCCATCCTTCTATGGCAAAAACTCACAATGCTCCCTCTCTACCCTCTGTCTTTGTTTCACTCACCAAAAGCTAGGAGGAAGGCTCTCCCTCTGCAAAGAAAATTGGCTCTCTGTAACAAAGGACCAATGGGTCTTAAAGATCATTTTTCAGGGATACAAATTCTCTTTCCACAAACTCCCAATTCTAAGAGGGTACCCAGACTTGCCTCCAAATCAGTGAGCAGAGGCATCGAAACAAGTCCAAACTCTCGTATCCCAGGGGGCAGTAGAACCTGTTCTCACAGATCAAACAGGCAAAGGCTTTTATTCCAGACTATTCCTTGTTCTGAGAAAAGAGGGCACTTGGTGCCCCATCCTGGATCTATATATTCTGAACACCTCCGTGATGGTCCCCAAATTCAGAATGCTAACTTTGCAGCTGCTGCTGCCTATGCTGACAAAAAATGCGTGGTTAGTAACCCTAGACCTAAAATATGCCTACCTCCACATCCTCATAAGGGAATCCTGCAGGAAATTCCTGCGCTTCAGAGCAGTCTCACAACACTTTCTTTTCTCTGTGCTACCCTTTGGCTTATCTACCCCTCCCAGAGTATTCACCAAATGCTTAGCTCCAGCCATAGCATTTTGCAGACTGAGAAATATACAGATTTACCCTTATCTGGATGACTGCCTCATTCAGGCAGAGTGCAAAGAAAAGCTGCTCCAGGACCTCCTCTTTGTCAAAACCCTCCTAACTTCTTTAGGGTTCACCATCATCGAGAAGAAATCAAAGCAATCACCCTCCAGGAGGATCATTTTCTTGGAAGGACTGCTGGACACAGCATCCCAAACGGCCTCCCTATCCCCAGAAAAGCAGAGCTTCCTGCCTGTCTACTTTACCCAGCTGGCTTCCAGAAGTCACCTCACAGTGAAAAAGTTCCTGCAAGCCTTGGTATACATGGCATCTTGCATCCTTCTAATTCCTCTGGCCAGGCTTCACATAAGAAAACTTCAGTGGTATCTAAAGCACCTTTGGTGTCAGCACCCTCAGCCTCTAGAGACCTCTCTCCGTCTGATCCCATGTATAAGGGCCAAGTTTCTCTGGTGGGCAGAGGCCTGTGCAAAGAACAAGGGTCTTCTCTTCTTCCTCTGCCCTATCAGGCAGACCATCACCACCGACTCCTCAGACATTGCTTGGGGTGTTCACCTAGGAGGCAGGTACACCCAAGGTCTTTGTGATGCCCAGCACCTCTTCCCTTCCACATCAACCAGAAGGAAATGATGGCAGTACAAAAGGCTCTGACATCCTTCAAACCCCATCTCAGGCCAGGGGTTCTCCTTATCAAAACAGACACCACAGTAATGTGGTACATCAACAAACAGGGAGGGACCCAATCTTACCCTCTGTGTAGGCTATCCATGAACTTCTGGCCGACAGCCTCCCCCATGGGAATACACCTAATAGCCCAATACCTACCAGTGATCAATATCACCCTGGCAGACCACTTAAGCAGAAACTTACTGGACCCCCACGAATGGCAGCTCCGCAGAAAATCTTTTTGCAAGTCACTCAGGAGTGGGGAACTCCAGAGGTGGATCTGTTTGCTTCGCACCTCAAACCACCAGCTGAAAAAAGAATTCTGTACCAGAGAGTAACGCCACCTAGCGTGGAAGGTTGATGTCTTGACCTTCCCCTGGAACTCCCTCTTGTGTATGCATTCCCTCCTCTGCCTCTTATTCCCAAGGTACTGATCAAGATAAGGGAGGAGAGACCAAAGGCCATCCTCATTGAGATTGGCCCAGACAGCACTTGTACCCCTTGCTACGCAGCCTGACATCACAGCCTCCCAGGCAGCTTCGCCTGATCTCAGACCTCTTGCTCAGGTTGGGGGGGGGGGGTGGAATACTGCACCCAGACTTGCAGACTCTCAAACTGTCAGCATGGCTAATAATCTATAAACAAACAAGGGGCCCTTGTTAAGCAAACAGGTCCTAGACATTATCACAGAGGCCAGAAGGCCCAGCACCAGAAAATCTTATGCAGGGAAATGGAAAAAAGTCTGCTTCTGGAGCCAGTCCAGAGGGGGCAGTTCCTCACAACCTTCCATCCCTCTTATCCTGGACTATCTAGCGGAGCTACTCAATAGTGGCCTCTCCTTCTCTTCTACTAAAATCCACGCCTCAGCCATTTCAGCTCATTTCAATACAGACCAGCCCCTGTTCTCACATCCTTTGATTACACAATTCCTCAGAGGGGCTTCTAATGTCAGACCTCCCAGAAGGCCACCCACATCAGCCTGGGACCTGAATTATGTTTTGGAAAAACTAACCTTACCACACTTCGAACCTGCTGCATCAGCAGAACTGAAATACCTCTCCTAGAAGACTGCTTTCCTACTAGCTATCACCTCAGCCAAAAGGGTTTCAGAACTTCAGGCACTGATGGCCATTGATCACTCCCACATAATAGCTAGCAGGTACAGCTGATGCAAATGGCCAAACAAACTTCAAGTAATCCAAAAAGAATGGCCAGCACCACAAGGACTTGAAAGAAATACAAAATTTATTATTGTATCATATTCCAGACCAGTTTTGGCATATAGCCTTCATCAGTGATATCCATACTAAAAATCCATTGCTTTAAATACAGTCAGTACCCAGTCATTTCCTGTGACATCACTTCCCCACAAAGAAGAATAAGATAGAAAGTCTAATTTATTAAATCACATTTTATCATTGAGGCCAGGTGCAAACAACCCCTTTAGCGTGACACTCCATTTCCTTTCTTTTTGATTCAAAATAGAGTGCCATCCTGTTTTAAATTATCTGTTACCCATGATCTTATCAATCACTACAAATGTGAACCTAGCTGATGTATGTACTTGGGAATGTCTGTATAGTGCATTAGTAATTATTTTATTGCGTATGTCACTAAGATGTTCAGACATCCGACAACACAATGATCTTGAGGTCTGCCCCACATAAAAGGCAGAGCAGGTGCAGCTGGCCGTATATATCACCCAATCTGACCCACAATTGGCATAAAAATGTATATCAAAGAACTGACTCGTATTTCTGCTAGTAAACTGTTTTGTCTTGTGCATGTATTTACAGAAAATGCAGTGTCCACAAGGATAGGATCCAACAAGCCTATCTCCTGTTATTTTGATGGGCCCACCTGATCACCCTTATTAATTTTTTTTATAATGAGTAAAGTAGGAGCCCAAAGTTTTCACTTTGCAAAAGGAGAATTGGCATCTCTCAGGTAACACAGAACCCAATTCATCATTAGATGTAAGAATATTCCAATGTTTCTGAACCACATTTCTTAATAAACGAACATTTCTGCCATATGTAGTGACCATTCTAATAGCGTCTGACCCATCCCGATGCTGTTTGGGTTTATATTGTAATAAATCAGATCTTGGTTGATTGGTAGCCCACTCTCTTGCTCCAATCACTTTTCTCTGTCTATATCTCCTATCCAGAAATCTGCAAGTAAGATCTTGTTTAGATATGTTAAAATCTTCATCAGTTGAACAAATTCTTCTAATTCTCAAGCTTTGAGATTTTGGGATGTTCCTGACAGTATGGCTTGTATGGAAGCTGGATTCATACAGCAAGTTATTGTATTTTGGGTATTTCCTGTATACTAAAGTGCGTAATGTATGATCTAGTAAACGCAAGATCCTTACATCCAGATAATCCCTGCTATATGTGACAGTAAATTCTATACCCCACTTATTCTCATTGACATATTCAGTAAATCCCATAAGATAGTCAATATCCCTCGCCATACCAGCCAACAGTCGTCCAGGAATCGTCTCCATATGTCGATTTCTGGCAGAAAAATGTTATGGGAATCATTATAAATGATTTGATCCTCTATGAAACCCATAAATAAATCTGCATGTATGGGGGCAAAAGACGCCCCCGTAGCTGTACCTTGTGTTTGTCAGTAGCACTTTCCTTTGAAACAGAAAACATTTTTGGTTAGGACGTGTTCCACCAAGCCTACAAGTAATGTGTTAAATCCCAGAGTGTAAAGTTCTACCTTATTCGACCAATATTCTAAGACTTGCAAACCCGCACTTGGATCCTATCCTTGTGGACACTGCATTTTCTGTAAATACATGCACAAGACGAAACAGTTTACTAGCAGAAATATGAGTCAGTTCTTTGATATACATTTTTATGCCAATTGTGGGTCAGATTGGTGATATATACGGCCAGCTGCACCTGTTCAGCCTTTTATGTGGGGCAGACCTCAAGATCATTGTCTTGTCGGATGTCTGAACATCTTAGTGACATACGCAATAAAATAATTACTAATGCACTATACAGACATTCCCAAGTACATACATCAGATAGGTTCACATTTGTAGTGATTGATAAGATCATGGGTAACAGCTCATTTAAAACAGGATGGCGATGAGGGCCCGGAGCCTGAATGGCTAACTGAAAGCAGCAGTATTTTCGAGCTCCATATAACTAGTTAAATAAGACAGGAAAAATATTATTTTTTACTTCAAAGTATAAAATCTTATATATAAAGGACTAATTTACATAATTAGAAACTTTGGTGAAGTTTTACAAATAATTTCCTGTCAAAAAGCTTGGAGATATATTTGCTTGTTAAAATGAGCAACTCAAAGAATTCTCACCAGGATGCTGCCTTAAAGAAGGAACTACAACAGATGGCATCTACCCTGCAGGAGTTGTCTTTGAAGATGGATGATTTTAAAGAGAACCTAGAAAATCTTAAAACAAGCAGTCAAAAACAGGCTGACACCCTCAAGGAAATACTACAATACCACCAGACAAGGATAACAGGAATAGACGTTTCTCTAAATGACTTAGAAAGCAGACTTAAGGAAGAGGAAACACAGAAAGAACTGCTTCTTAAACAAAACACTTGGTTAATAAAGTAGATGACTTGGAAAATAGGGAGAGGAGAAATAACATCAGGATTTTCGGATTACTTGAAAACACAGAAGGTGAGGATATTATTCCTTTTTATCAAGCCGGATCCCTGACTTTTTAAATTTAAAAGAAGGAGTTTTATTTGACATTGAAAGGGCACACAGAGCTCTTGGGAAACCTGCAACTAACTCAAACTCTCCTCCTATAATTATCAAATTTCTTTCATACTTGGACAAGGAACTGATTTTAAGATCTGCTTGGAGGAAAGCACCTATAAAATATAAACAGAGCCTGATAAGAATTGACAACAACTATTCATCTAGAATAATGGAACAAAGGAAAAAAGTGTGGCCAATGATAAAGTTTCTGAAACAAAATAACTTCAAGGCCCAACTTGCATATCCAGCTAAGATAAGAATACTGTATGCCGAGATGAGGACTTTTATTGACTTAGAGCAAGCCTCTTCATTTATTAAAACTAATAATGTGATTACTTTACCGGAAGATATGGATTGGATGTCACCTTCTCTCAAGAGAACAAAAGAAACAAATGTCTGGACATATGTCAAAAAGAAGAAGCAAAAGACTGATACTGTTACAGCCAAATCTCTCAAAGCATGTACTATGATATGAATTGTTTTAACATTACTTTAAAGGACCGATTTTACTGCTTGGAATTTTAAAACAAAGGTAACTGCTGGAATCTTTATATTTTTTGAAAATATATGACACATGAGTTTTCACATTACCTCAGGTATGTAAAACAGGGTACTTTTCTTTCACAGAAGGAGGGTTATATAGCACATAAAATATTTATACTGTAAATCAACATGCATAGTATATGTGTATTTTCTCTTAATTTTTTCTTTTCTTTCTCTCTTCTGTCTTTTCTCATTATTTATTTTAATTGCATCTTGTCTCCCTTTCTAAATTCTCTCCTATTTACTATGCTAATATAGTCTGTATATATTTAATAACTCACTATCTATACATAGATAAATAATAGTCTAAAATCTAGTTTTAAGGTAGACTAATTGGAATAGTGAACTTAATTATTGCAGTATTTAGTAGATTAATGATAGTCACGGTTATGCTTATTGGGATTGGGGGCATGTTCGTGATTAACTCTGAAATGTTCCATTCATGTACATATGTCTTTTGAATTATTTCCTTTTAGTATTAGCAAATACATAAAAAAGGAGGGAAAAATGTACTGTTGGTTAAGAGAAGTGAAGCTTTCTTCACATTCTTTTTGCATTGCCATAGCAACAGTAAACAACTGCTGCAGTTTCTAAGGACACTGAACCTGCGAAGTCCATTTAGCCTCACAGACAACAAATAATAAGAAAATGTAATGTTGTTTAGTTATTAAAATGAAAAACAACCTAAGCAGGGTAAATAAATACATAATAGGACTATTTGTAAATATTTTCTGATTTATCCTCATAGGATTACATATTTCTGGAAACACAACTGAAATGTTCCCAAACTACATGTGCTTTTAAGTGTAGCTGTTTGATTAAAAGGTATTACTCAGTTTAACATGCTGATTTCACAACCTGTCTGCACTGTAAAAGTTACATTTTATATGTTACTTGAAATTGTCAGTCTCTAGAGCATATGAAAAGATGCATATTACTTTTTGCAACATGTTATCTTTGCAGTTAGCTCACACTCTGTACAAACTCACTTGGTAACTGATAGCTATTCATTTAAAATATCAGTTTAAATATTAAATGTGCCCTTGAAATGCTATTGACATTTTGACAAAATAAAATCTGAACTGTAAAATGAATGACTTGAAAGAAGTGAAGTAATGCATAGATTTCAAAGACAGTTCTTGACAGTACAGTAAAAGTAAAAATATATATTCACAAGGAATTATTGAAATGTTTTAGTCTTCCAGTTAAAATAGCTTACTGCCAACATTTTGTGATATTAGAAAGTTTGAAGAGCTAGGAAATTACTATTCTTTGTCTTTATAATGATTATTAGACAGATGTTAGACTTGGAAGCCGCGGTGGTGCAGCGGTAGCGTTGTTGCCTCACAGCAAGAGGTTCTCCTGTTCGATTCTCGGTTGGAGCGCCTTCTGTGTGGAGTCTGCATGTCCTCCCCATGATCGAGTGGCATTCGAAAGACGTGCGTAAAATGGGTGTGCCTTCGCTGAAGGTTGGGCGTCAAGCTGGCACCTCGGAACCTGTAAAAAATCTACTGCCAATCATTAGCGGACCGGAGTTCCGCTGTGGCGACCCCTAACTGGGAAAAGCTGAAAGAACAACAACATTAGACAGATGTTAGACTCTGCTTAATTTAATTTATTGTGACATGTTTATGAGGAAAAGTGGACTCAGTTACTCACATTGGACTACACATTCCTGGAAACTCAACTGAAATGTCCCCAAATTACTTGTGAATTTAAATGATGATTAATAAGTATAATTTACTTTAACAACCTGAATCCAGTTCTGATGAAGCGTATGGGAATATGTGAAAGCGCTTAACCATCGGGTTGGCACTGTGATTTTGTTTCACTGCTACAATAAAGCTGTTTTTTACAAGAAAAGCTGGTGGATTGTGGTCTGTCCTGGGGAACCTTTGTTCTGAATTTTGGTTTGGCTGTTGAACCCCTTGGACATTTTTTGGCATCAAGTTGTTTAATGGATTGTGAGTCATGTACAAGATGGACTACTGAATGTTATTTCTGTTTACCTATGTTTGCTGAATTTCTTTTATTAGTACTGATTTAAAACAAGGGAAAGAAAGGGAAGGGAAATCTCTGTTTTTGGTCAAGGGAGGAGAGGATTAAGCATATTCTAACCGCCATGAGAACTCTTTAAAATGCTCTAAATACTATTTGATTAATACTTACCTAAGGTAAGTCTTGATTACCATATAGGTACTATCAAATTCATTCTAGACCTGATGTGATTACCCGTTGTGGAAGCAGGAGGTGCCCTATGCAGGATGGGAATTGTCAGGGTGATCATAGTTCATTCTTAGACTCTGCTTTGTAAATCTATAAATATGTAAAAGCACTACACACTAGAATGTAGGGCGCCTCTACTCAGAGTCAGGATACCACTGATAAGCCATGTCTTTTCATAAGTGTAAGTTGAAGTTGGTGAGCTGAAGAGTGGGAAAGTAAAGGAAGACAGTGCACCTACAGTAAATTCATATTTCATTGGTAATCACTCATTGTCTCCTATAGAGTCCTTTTAGTCAAATTATTTTAGTAATAATCTGTTTGTTGCTGACTTATTTAGTGTATGCTCCTCTGTTGCATTTAATTTATCCAAAATGACATATCTGACATGTTTGGGATCTCTTAAGGGTAACTAAATATTGGATATTTTCTAAGTCAACATAATAATTGTTTACACTACTAACATTCCATCCTGATATATAAAATACTATAGAACAGTAATAGAATAATATAGAACTTCATATCTCTTTTAAGAAAATTCTCCATATAATAATTTAAGATATGGAGCTCAGTTGATATTGTTGGTTAAAGGTATGAGTGATACTCCAATAGCTCTATCTTTATCTATTGGATTATGAATGACTTTCATTCCATGTTTAATGGGAAATTCATATTTACTTGTATTTGATACTTTAGAATTAATGTTTTATAGAATTACTTTTTTAAAGCCTGACCAGAATTTTACCCTACTTGTATTTAAAGAAGAAAGAACATTAAATTACACTCCCAAGTTTACACACATAAAAATAACATTCAGTGTTATCAGCGAATATGGTATAACTACTATAATCAAAAAAAAAAAAAGGAAGCAAAAAGTTTCTTCCAGCAATAACTTGAAATGGATTTAACTTTCTTATCATTAAATGCTAATGGCTTAAATAATGCAAGTAAAAGATCAAACTTACTAAAATATTTAAATCTAAATAAGGCACAAGTAGTATTTCTCCAGGAAACGCATTTTAAGACTAATGATAGCTTTATTTGGAACCCTAAGGGCTATACAGTCTTAGCTCAATCCTCCTACAGAACAAAGAAAAAAGGAGTATCAGTTCTTTGGAAGAAAAACATAATCACTCCAAAAGTTGTTTATAAATATGAAGACAAGGAAGATCTACTAGCATTTGTTATAATTAAATTTTATAACAGAATATGGACCTTAGCTAATCTATATTGATTTCCAGGAATTGGAGCAGGAACGGTTAAAAAACACCTAGATTTTATTTCCAACAATTATAAAGGAAATCTTATACTGGGAGGAGACTTTAATTGTACCTTATAAGCTTCTGAAACCACCAAGAAGTCTTTTCACATAGCAACTATTTCAAAATCCTTAAAAAGATGGATTGATTCATTTCATTTAGTAGACACTTTTAAAGTAAAATATGATAAATCCTTATTATTTTCCCATAAAGACCATAGATTTGGAACACAAGCCAGAATAGACAAATTATTCGTAGTTCAAGATTTACAAACAAAAATCCTCAACTTCTCAATAGTTCCATGCCCCTTCTCAGATCATGACTCTCTGATAATGAAGCTCCAAATAGAGTTTAAACCTTTAATCCTGTCAACTAGAATTCCATCATATATCATGAAAATTAAGGAATTCAGACCCTGGATGTTGTCAGAACTACAATTATTTCTTGAAATTAATAATACAACAGAAATCAGTAGAGTCATGGTTTGGGATTTATTAAATTATTTATTTGGTAAGACCCTTAGCTGGTACAAAAACAAAGTTAGAGAGTGGGAATCTGAATCATTAGACTTGCAAACCAGACTCTTGACAATTAAATCTAAAAAAAAATCAGAATTGTCCAGAAGTCAAAAAAGAAATAGAGGAATTAAATAAAAAATTTAATGAAATTCTAACACACAAAACTTGTCTAGCCTTGGAAAAATTTAAAATAAACTCATTAGCCACCTCCCCCAGATAAGCTTATAAGCTTCTGAAACCACCAAGAAGTCTTTTCACATAGCAACTATTTCAAAATCCTTAAAAAGATGGATTGATTCATTTCATTTAGTAGACACTTTTAAAGTAAAATATGATAAATCCTTATTATTTTCCCATAAAGACCATAGATTTGGAACACAAGCCAGAATAGACAAATTATTCGTAGTTCAAGATTTACAAACAAAAATCCTCAACTTCTCAATAGTTCCATGCCCCTTCTCAGATCATGACTCTCTGATAATGAAGCTCCAAATAGAGTTTAAACCTTTAATCCTGTCAACTAGAATTCCATCATATATCATGAAAATTAAGGAATTCAGACCCTGGATGTTGTCAGAACTACAATTATTTCTTGAAATTAATAATACAACAGAAATCAGTAGAGTCATGGTTTGGGATTTATTAAAAGCGTATTTATTTGGTAAGACCCTTAGCTGGTACAAAAACAAAGTTAGAGAGTGGGAATCTGAATCATTAGACTTGCAAACCAGACTCTTGACAATTAAATCTAAAAAAAAATCAGAATTGTCCAGAAGTCAAAAAAGAAATAGAGGAATTAAATAAAAAATTTAATGAAATTCTAACACACAAAACTTGTCTAGCCTTGGAAAAATTTAAAATAAACTCATTAGCCACCTCCCCCAGATATCTACATAACTTATCTACAAAAATTAAAATAACAGTCTAAAGCAAATAACATTAGTAGTATATATCATGAAAAGAAAGGAAAAAAGTATCAGATGTAGGAGACATCCTTGAAGCGTTTTGGTTCCATTATATGGAACACTTCAAGAAAGATTTAGATACCAACCAAATAAACTTAGATACAAATCTTATCAGTATAAAAAAAAATCCCGAAAACTTAAAACTAGACCTACATAAACCTATATCATACAAAGAAATTGTTGACAAGATAAAAGAAAGTAAATCTAACAAAGCTCCAGGGATAAATGGTATAATTACGGAAGTTTACAAACTCTTCCCTTCAACAGTAAACTCCCTTTTTCATAAAACTTTGCTAGAAGTCCAGTCAGAAGCAAAAATACCACCCTCATGGAAATATTCTCTCATAACACCAATTCTAAAAGATAATAGACCACCAGACTTTTGCACCTTATACAGGCCTATATCATTACTGAATAATGTTTACAAAATATTCATGTCAATCCTAGCTAACAGAATGAAAATCCCACTTTCAAAGACAATTAATAAAGATTAAACTGGATTTTTATATAACAGGCACACACATGATAATATTAAAAGGATACTTATTCTTATAGATTATGTGAATAAAGAAGATAGAGAAACACTTGTAATCGGATTAGACATAGAAAAAGCCTTTGATTCCCTCAACTGGGAATATCTATTTAAAACTTTAGTATTATTTGAATTTCCTCCTCCCTTCATCTTATTACTAAAAAACATATATATTAATAACTTAGCCTACATTAAATTAGGTCCTTTCACCTCAGAATCTATCCATATAATGAAAGGTACTAAACAAGGATGCCCGCTTTCTCCTTTTTTATCTGCTTTGGTTATAGAAATACTTGCAGAAGTAATACGCAATAATCCAAGAATAAAAGGAATAGAAGTCTATGACCAGTACATATCTAAAATAATGCTTTTTGATGATGATATTTTATTAACCCTATCAAACTCCAGAGAGTCATTAGGAGAGCTAGAAGAAGTAATGGAGAAATTTTATAAGATTTTAGGTCTACACTTTAATAGATCAAAATAAAAATCTCTATTTCTAAATAAGAAACAATAACTACAAGTCACAGATAAATCCATCATAGAAAAACAAGAACTTAAGCTAAATTCTTTGGGAATAGTGTTATGCAAAATGTAAACGAAACAATATTAATAAATTATAAAAACATTATTGAAACAAGAAAAATATATATATAGAAAAGTGGAACAAAATTATATTAACTTTTGAAGACAGATTGCAATTAATAAAAATATATATATATATGCTTTTTAATGATTAATGATCATTATTTAAATAGTATTTGTAAGGCAGATCAATAGATTTAGTCGCACATTGAAACATTTGTGGAGCTCGTGTACTAAACTCGTTTTTCGGCTGAATGGTTATCAGCATTCAGATATGAACTTTGTCCATATTTACATACATCTAGTTTTATAGGACATAAGTCAGTCATACCAGTGGCCCTTCTTATAAAGGCTGACTTCTAATATTATGTGATGACCTTGCAAAAAAACTTTGTGTTTTAGCGATTTTATGTATTTGCACATTTTGTATGCGTCACGCATACATATATTTCTTCTGTATGCGCTACAGTTTGATGCATGAACAGCATTTTATGAAATCTAGTGTGTAATTATGATCCTAACATTATATAATAATTTTTTATGATTTCTAAATAGATGGTTTTTAAATATATGGTTCTTTTCTGATATATTTTTATACATATTGTATGCAATTGCTGGTATGAATGCAACACTTATTGGCAAAACTGATTTGTAATGGTTATATTTAGAATGTCTAAACATTTTAACAGTCTCACTATGCGTTTTTTTTGAATTTATCTTAAATGCGTTGGTTTCAATGCATTTGTTGCAGTTCACTGTGTAACATTCTCAAGTGATTAGATTAATTAATCAGTTATTTAATTGAATTATTGCTGGCGTGCGCTCCAAAAGTTTTGTATAAAAAGGCAGTGTTTTATTTTTAAATTACATCTGAAGAAGCGTAGCCCACTACGCGAAAGCGCTCATTTTTTTCTGTGTTAAAATAAAGAAGTTTTAGTTTTTATGGAAATCTTCCTCCTGTGGTGATTCCTTCTGGTTCTGTTGTTATTATTAATTAATAAAAATAGTCTTATTGCCAAAAATACTATGGGCAGGATTCACGATGGCTTGCACGGAGTCTAAGAGTAGTATAAGACTCCATGCAGCCATCGCGATCCAGGAACAGCCTGTATGTGCGTGTAAGAGAGCACCTAAAACAGCTCTTACACGGACAGGGCGTGGATATGCTAATTACCTCACTTGCAGCCGAAAGGCATGCAAATGAGGTAATTTTGCGATCCAGGAAGCAGAAACCTGCCCGTGTAAGAGCCGTGTTATCTGCAGAAATGTACTCAGTTGATAACTGAGTACCGTTCTGCAAATAACACAATGGAGCCTTGTCAACTCCAAATAAAGGTTGCAAATTCCAACTCCAGCTCTGTTCAGTCGCATACCGTCTGCTCAGAGGTGACATGTGCCTGACATACAAGGCCATGTCCAACCCGGAATTAATGGACATGCTCCACCTCAAAAAATCCAAATCCACCAAAACCACTAGAGCAAGCGACTTAAACCTTAGCACGGACATAAATAGGATGTGCTGGAGGGATAGATTTATCACTCAGATACTCCCTATGCTGTGGAATAAAATCCCGGTCCATGTGAGGCAGAGCACCTCGCTGGCTCTGTTCAAGAGAAATCTTGACCTGTGGATGGGAGATCGTAGGTTTACCCCGGGAATTATCTCTGTGTCACTGCTGGACAGAGGCACAACAAACTAATGGGCACAGTATTTTTTCATATAAGGGGTGGCGTAAGCCACAAAAATTTGGGCTAGGCTTATAAATGCCTTAGGGCAGATAGCCTAGTATAAACCTATGAACCTATAAATGTCCCAGGCAGCATGCCAATGGCCAAATATGTGGCCACTGGCAATGTACCCCGATGCAAAAATAAAATAAAAATGTTTTTTTTTTTTTTGGCGATCTAAACGTAGCGCAGTGCCGTACAAACGGGCTGCGCTATAAAAAAACAGAAAGCATGAATTTACAATGTAAGGGAATAGCAGGCTGAAAACAACATGGCCACCGAGTAGGGGTTGCTAAGGGGGGAAGTTGAGTGTAAGACATGTAACTAAGCATTTGTAGGCAATCCCATGTAAATGAGTGGTAGGATAGTGAATCGTAATGTCACATAGGAAATGAGCACATTACGTGCAGTGTAGGAGTAGGATAAGGGGGAGTAACAGAGTAGGAGATAGGTGACATCACAGGGAGGAATGTATGAAAGAAATGCAGCTTATTGGAGCACAGTGGCATGTGAAAGATGTCAGTCACACATCATGGAAAGAGGAGTGTCAACAAGTAGGCATGGGAAAGCCAAGAAATGGAAGGTGTACACTATGGATAACACCAAAGTTTCTTGCAGGGCGTGCATGCGCGCTGGTAGGCACGAGTAAGCTAGAGTGCACGCATGTAAGTGTGAGTGCGTGCATTTAAGGCAGAATACGCATGTAGGAGCCTGTTTAAACACCTGTAAGCTTGTTTGCACTGGTGTGTGCGTGTTTTAACCCGAATAAGCAGATTTTAGTCCGTCTAAGCATGTGTGCGCGCGTGTTAGCCGCTGTGAGCGTGTTTTGGCTGGTATGTGCGTCGCTCCCCCTGGGGAAACAGAAGGGAAAAAGGAAGCATGAGAAATGGTAGGAAGCTAGCAAGGATTTCTGGCAGAGCTAGCAGGTGAAAACAATCAGAAGCAGGCAATTACACAGGCAGAACAGTAGCCCAGCCCAGCACTTAAAACTCTACAAACAACAGTGCAGAATGTTTCTCTCAAGAGACGCTGCAACAGAGGAGTAAGCTATTAGAAGTGAAAACTGAAAAAGCTTCACTCAGACCAAAAATGCTAGGGGCTGCCGTAGCTGTTATAAGGAGACATATGCAAGTTGCTGAGGGTGGTGACTATGCAAATGCTGCCAGACAACCCACAGTGAGGAGATGGAGAAGAGTGCACAGGCCCAGGGTCACCTACCAGGGGTTACATGAGCTGGAGATAGTGGAGCGCTATAGAGTGGACAGAGACCTCCCATAGCAAATTGTTGAGCTGTGCAGGCCACGCCTCACACACAGAACCAACAGAGGGGAACCCATCCCAGTGGAAACCAAGGTATGTGTTGGCCTAAGAATACTAGCAACAGGTACCTTCCAGAGACCAACTGGTGATATGATGGGGATATCACAGGCATCAGCATCCAGGGTACTGCACCAGTTCCTGGATGCCATGTCAGCACATGTTGGTGATCATGTATATTTCCCTAATTCCCGTGAGGTATTGGCCAGCAATATGCTTCTCTTCCAGCAAATAGCGGAATATCCTGAGGTAGTGGGTGCAATAGACTGCACGCATATACGCATCAAAGCACCAGCTGGTGAGCGGGGTAGGGCCTACATTAACCGCAAGAGCTTCCCCTCCATCAACTGCTAGGTCATGTGTGATGCCCAGGGCATAATAATGAATGTGTGTGCTGGCTGCCCTGGAAGCTACCATGATTCCTATATCTGGCATTTCACGCAGCTGTACCAGACATTTGCCAATGGGGACATCCAACATGGTCACTTAGTGGGGGGTGCTGGCTACGCACTGGAGCCGTGACTGATGACACCCATCAGAAATGCACACACACCTGAAGAAGAACGCCATAATGAGGCACACGCACAAACACGAAATGTAATCGAGCATGTGTTTGGGCTGCTGAAGTCACGGTTCCGGTGCCTGGACACATCTGGTCGAGCCTTGCAGTACTCACCAACTACATGTACCCAAATTGTCATGGTATGTGCTATGCTACATAATATGATTCTGCGAAAACAGCTGCAGCAGGACCAGCAGAGGGCTGGGCCAAACAGCCCCCCACCATTGCCAAGCCAATCACAGGCAGAGCGCGACTCAGAGGAGGAACAACCTGAGCCTGCCCCAGTAGGCAGAAGGAGGCGTGCCCAGTATGCCTTGGCCTTGGCAAAGCGGCAACGCATAGCACGTACACTGGCTCAGTAGGAACCCTGGAAATGATACCTCTCTCTGACTCACACATATAGTAAAAGGGATGCCTAAGTTGACACAACCTGCTTTCAAACATGTACAGGGAGTGTAGTATGTGCATCCAACATAGACAGCCCTGCAGCACCACCTGAGGCATGATTGCCATGTGTTAAGCAATGTAACACCATGTAATATATGCAAACTTGATGACCCTGACTAACATCCTACCCTCACCAAGCATGATGCCACAATATGAAGGCGAGATGATCAATTACAATAATTGGCTTAAGTATTGCTGTTAGTCAAAGGGGATCCAATGCGTGCCAGCCTGGGATGACATGCTGAGCAAGACACGATGCTCCACCTGTTAGGGATGGCGTACACCTATCGCTGCTGGCCTTTTGGATACTGGCAAAGGCTGTTGTTACCCCCACCGTGCCTTGAATAGGTAAGGCTCAAAACACAAACCCACCTCCATAGGTATCACAAGGGATAAGAACCTAGACGTAATGCTACCCAATGCCAGAAGTCTAAACTGCAAGATGCATGCAGTCTAAACTCCCCTCAGCATGGAGAATGTTGATATCTGTTCTGTAACAGAAAACTGGGTCAAGGCTCACAAGAGCACCCTAACACTACCAGGTTACACCTCATACAGTGCTTTACAGCCCCAAAACATGGAACAAACTACAAAAGGAGGGTGACTAGCAATAATTGTCAAGGATAACCACACCCCCATGTTGGTACTACAACAAGAAGCAGCATGGACTATCCACGGTCATGTAACAGTGGCTAAAACTTCCTCCCAGTTTGTAGCCTGCTACAGACTACCCTCCTAACGCCAGGAACTGCACTTGGCCTACATCGGAACACATGAAAATATCAAGCTCTCTAAACAACATTATATTGGGTGACTGAAAATACTCAAACATAGACTGGGAGCATTATTCTAGCTCCAACACCCTAGGCCAAAGGTTCCTAGAATTCATAAACCAAAATGCTCAGGAACAACTTACCACTCCCACAAGAGGGGTAAGCATACTGGATGTGATAATCAGCAACATGGGTACTCTATGGCCAGATGAGAAGTGTATCCCTCACTGGTAAGATCAGACCATAGAGTAATCACACTGGATATTCACATCCTGACCCCAGTCCCTGGGCAGAAAACCACAGTGAAAAACATGTGTAAAGCAAATGTTGCACTCCTCCAAACTGATGTGGAATCCATTAAAGGCCCTGTGCCTGTGGAAAATATGGGCCACACCTCAGAACCCTTTATAAATGCATTCTATGAACACTTTCAGGAAT